>NC_141196.1:15987757-16250257 GCF_054491065.1 Syngnathus leptorhynchus | reverse complement strand
CCCCCCCTCACTGACTCCCTCATTCGTACTCTTGCTTCCCTTCTTCCTCTCTCCTTCTACCCTCTTCTCTCCTGGCCTGTGCCCCTGTCCAACCAAGGACACGTGAAGAAACAGAGAAAGAGGAAAAATCTGGCAAAACAAAATATTTGTAGCATTGAGTGAGCCATGAGGTCAAAACAGCAACTTTGTTTAAACTTTCCACTGTACTGTATGACAATCTATTCCTGGAAAGTTATGCAAACCCCCGGGCTCAGAGAAATTATCACAAAAAATAATATGCATATTACAACGATGAAGCAGAATTGTATGTTTTCAATTATCCATTTTTGGAAAAGCAAAAATACCCTCAATTGCATAATGACAAGTAAACTAAAGTTACAGTTATTAGTTTAAAGTTATTAAAACCAAGCATACAGTTCCCTTTCTAGTTCCCTATATATATATTTCCTTTCCGCAACAAGCACTGTTGATACGTTTTGGTATTTTTGGTAGATTTGCTATAAATTTTTAAGCATGGAGATTTCGGCTGCAGAAAGGGTGTGCCTCTGTGAGGAGAAGAACACAGGCAGAGAGAAAAAGGAGGGGGTGGAAGGAGGCGAAGGAGAGGAATCCACACCCAGACTGGTTGGTGGCTTCAGACGCGCATGGCTGTGTAACTTCTCCTTTTTAAACGTCGACATGCCTTGCAAGCCTTTGCCAATGCTGACATACAATGCAGGAAAACATCAAGTGATAAGATCAACGCATTCAATTTGACTCTTATCTTGACAGTCATTGCACTCAACTGTCATCAAGGGTGCGGAATACTCCAGTGCAACTTGAAAACCACAAATCCACGTGTTGAATTTGAACAGTTTTGAAATGTATCAAAGTTTTTGGTCAAACAAATCCCAATGCAATTACAACACAGTAACTATCACAGCGAGTTCAGCATTAATCCATGAAAAGTCTTTGACTCGCAAGCTGTTGCGCAGTTAAAGGAAAAGTGAAGTGCGCAATTCCACTCCGTTCCTGCTGGTACACACCCACTTTCGGAACCTGCTTCATTTTAACTTAAAAAGGGAATTATCATAAAAGTTTAACATCAACCCCACCTTTTAGAAAAGAAAAAAAACACTAAGAAACTTTCACTACTGATACACTCAACACTACTGCCATCTGAACTGTGACAGAAATGCTGGACTGCCAAGTTTTCCACTTTTTGTTAATTATTACAATGTTTTCCCCTATGATAATTACTTGAGACAAAGCTCAGATGACAGCAAGAATATGAAGTATGTATAGTACAAAACTGGATCCATACCTGTGCGCACACGTTGCGCCCGAGAAGCCTCACACAAGCTTGAGCATCCTTGAAAACGTTGTCGTCTTTCCCTTCTCCTCAGTCCAAGAAGAGCGCTTCTCAACTTTGTCTGATGAAATTCTATGACTTCTCCAACTTTTCGATCAAGCAAAGTTTCCAGGGCGTTTTCTTTCCCCCCACCCGCTCTTTTTTCCTCCCTCCTCTCTGCTGAGTTGATTTTAACTTCTTTTTTTCCCTGTGTAGCTGCTCCTCTGGGCTAAGGCAGAGTGCTCGGATAGGGTGCTGGGTTGGGTTGCTGGTTTCCAGAGGGGAGGGAACCAGTGCGAGGGAGTGGTTCTTCGCAGCCATGGGACAACCTACGAGGGAGCGGTCCTTCGTAGCCATGGGACAACTGACTTCTCCACATGGGGGACCTTAAAACTAAAAAAGAAAGCAAATGTCAACTGTAAGGTTATGACAAAAGAACTTTTCCTTTGGGAACATGTTACACTACCAGTACAGTAGTATAAAAATATACTATACACAACAAAAGTATAAAAGTACATAGCTACTATCACATATTGGACAGCATGTCTGACTCAGAGTTCAAGGTTCACATCTCGGCTCTGGCCATAGTGGGGTTTGCCTATGCTCAGGCTTGTTCCCACAATCTAAGAGACGCTAGAGTCATTGAAGACTTTGATTCAGGGGTCTCAAACTCAATTTATGTGAGGGGCCGCTGGAGAAAGAGTCTGGATGTGTCCGGACTGTATCCACCATACCATATCATAGCTCGGCTCATCGACCTGAATTATGATACGTAGTGAGTGATTAAAAAAAAAGCAATTAATCGTTGACTCATACGCACCAAACCCTTGTTATCAGTTATTTCTCGCGACACATTTACAAATGGGGCAATAAAACAATCAAGACTGCTCCAGCACATGGGCACAAGCACCCTGCATTAACAGACAAGCCTAAGGAGTTTTGGATAAGAAAAAATGTTTACCCCAAGATGGGGCCGCCTAATATCACACACTAATTCCAAAGCTACATTCAGCGAATATCTAATCATTAGTTTTTATTCATTTCTACGTCAATCAGTCAAAACATTTCCTTAATGTGCAGCTGGCCAGTGGCATAGAAAGGTTTGGAACAGCTGCAATAAAGGACCTACACTACAGAAAATGGCTGGATGAATCACATCTTACTTAAGTCATGTAATTTAGCCTGCAATGACTGATGTCAAACACGTGACATACACTTCTTCTTTTTTGATAAAGCAGCTTTGGTTCTAACAAATTTATGTCGGTGGCCTTATTATAGTAGCTACGATGAGGTGAATTCTAGAGGAATTTCTTGTGTCGTAAGTCCAGAGGAAATTGTTTTAAAATATTTTTGTTCACAGTTCCATAAGATGATAAAAGAAAATGGGGACCACACAGTGATATAAACATGTTAAAAAGGCATTTAAAAGACTTTAAATGACTCGAGTGCTTTGGTTGAAAATTGCATAAGTTAGTTTTTACTTTAGGTTCAAATGTTTTTGAAAGGCTAACTGACTCCTCTTTTACTCCAATCGTTTTTTTCACTCATACATGTTCTATTTCTGCTTTCATAAAAACAGCAATATCAGAAACTATAAGAAGGAAACATTACTGTACTTTCTTCCCTTCCAGCTTTTTTTTAGTAAAAGACAGTTACATATATTTAAACAGGTGCAAATTTGATGTGGCTCTTAAAAACCTGCTCATTGTAGAATGTTTCTCATTTTCTCTCACTATCAATGGACATCAATCCAAGACGCTGACTTTTTGGATGAGGCCCTGTGTCACACCCAGTCCACGCAAATGCAGCATGCTCAAACTCATCTTTAAACTAAAATGTTTTTTACTTTGCAGCTTGTGTGGAAACAAACAAAACCTATCTTGGGATATAAAAGCATATGCGGTTGACATGACAAACAAGTAGCAATGAAAAGAGAGTGGATTGTTTTAAATTCATGTTGGAATCATGGCCAGTAGTGTCATGCCAAATGAAGGCTTTTAAAAAAAAACCTGGATGAAACGAACACTTAAGTGTTTATGACTACAAAGTTTACAAGCATGCTTGTACAGAGTCCTTGAAACACCTCTGGTCCATTTGGCACACCCCTGATTTTCTTTTTTGTTGGGGGGGGCTGGAAGTGACTGCGTCTCTGCTGCAGCACAACAGGGAGTGGCACAATGACACGCACATTCATGTGCACTTGCCTTAATATTTGGTTGCACCACCAGCAATCACAAGAACGTAGATGTTGTTCTAGATCCAGTGTGAAGGACAGAAGCTACTGTGTGTGAATGCTGAGATAAAAGCTGCGGAGTGAGTTTAGATAAGCCACACTTCTAGTTTCTCTACTCCTTGAACTGCAGCTGTGTTGTAAATAAACATTGCAAATCTGCAGGACTTTGACCAACAGGAGGTTCTGTGAGTGAGCGAGTCAGTGAGAACATTGAATTAAGTGGGGAATCATACACCAACACAACTGGCAACTCTACAAAGTTACTAACACCAAAACAACTTTTTCACAGCATGTTCAGAAAACAACATATGGTATGAAGGACATGCTTTGCTCTATTTTGACGTACAAATACTTTCCCATGATTTCTAAGTGGTTACTGTTTCTGGTGTTAATATTTGAATGTATGAAGTGTATCAGAAAAGTTCCATAGTATGTCTCAGCAAATATTCAAACTACAAACAAGTTTTCCCCTTTGAAGTAGGCCCCCTGGAGTCACACTTTCTCAGAATTCTCTGCCTCTCTGCATTCCTGGAGGGATCCCTTCGCAGCTCCATCATCGTCATCAGACTCAACTATTTCACATTACATCGAGTTAATTTTTTCTGTATGTAGATTCCATGTTGCATTTGTGTTGCAGCACACAAGAAGCATGGTTTGTTGTCATGTGCCTCTCTCGTGTGTTCTACTAATGCACTTGTTTGCTCAGCTCCGCGCATGTTTTTCACTGATGAGGCGTGGCCTTTTGAAGAATTATTTCAGCTCAGAGCTATTGTGGCTTCCAGATGGACAACTTTTGTGAAACATGTTTTCTTTTGTGCAACATATCTGCAACCTTTAAGATTTCCATGCTCACAGAACTCATTGTGAGTAACCACTGTCTTACATCTTTGCTGCAAAGGGTGACGGGGTGTTTACTGTTTCAAAAGAATGTGTTTAAAATGATGAGTCAAATCTTTATTGATCCCCACCCATTGAAATCATTCAACAGTGGGACTTAGATGATCCTATCAGCAGATAAACACAGTCAAATAAATCCAAACTATTATGCAATCAGGGATTTTGTGTATTACAATTGAAGATGATTCCTTCACATTTTTCACACTGGCGACACATTTTAATCAACCTAATCCCGGCCTACCATTATTTCAAGGCAGGTCACTTGAGCTGAATACTAGGATATGTGCAAATGAGTGTTTTTCCGGCATGGTTGTAGGTGTGCCGGCCATCCTGATGGAGAGCAAATTAACTTGGCTCAGATGTGCTGTGAGTCACTCATGCTCATGGCTACAATGAAAACAGGATAGCTCAGAGAGCAAAGGAGAGAACATCAAGATCTCAGATCGGGGCGCGACTGTGTGCGCACACACCGGCTTGAGCATTTATCTGACAGAACCATAAAGATGAAGAGAAGTCCAAGCATTCCATTACAGAATGTGGACAGCGCACATCGAGCTGATAATTCAGTTGATAGCTGTTGTTAAACTGTTCAATCGAGCATGAAAGCCAGCAGTCATGTAGATTGCCAAGTTTGGACTCATATTGAACTCCAAATTGTGAATTTGAGCACAATCTTCCCTTTGTGCACTCAACTATTAAAGCATAATATCCGATGAATAATTTGTCATTGGTTTTGTTCTCGCCTCAAAGATTCAGCCGAATTCTGAAAGTATCAGTGATAAAGTGTTTCTTATCTTTCAAGGCTTGAGGTAAGCGTTTTTTTGCATGCAGTTTGCGAGTCAAAATTTGCTTTTTGTGCCTCATCAAAACACAAGCGACAAGCTTCAGCATGCTAACTAGTGCGATTCATCTTTGCAGTTTTGCTCCTAAGGCAATAATCACGGCCTCCATGGTGCCTGGCATAAACCTGCCAAAAAATGCTCCTCAGAATTGCGAAGATGCTACTTAAATGAAGTAATCGATTAACAAAACTACTCCTCAAAGAAAAAAAACCAAACTGAATTGAATTGAAATGTACCGGGAGCATAAAACAAACATCAGATTGTCAACATTACAACTATACTAAAACGATATAAAAGATTGTGAACTAGTAAAGAAGATGAAAAAATAAGATTCAGTGTTGTAAACATCTGACTGGGATGAACCACAGGATAACCCTTTAATGAAGAACAATGAGTCATGTGAACACTTAGGGTAAGTTACCAATGCTGTCAAATCACAGCGGACAGCTGAGGTGCACGAGGCAAAAAGCCTGGAGCATGAGCTTCAAGAGAGGGAGAAAAAGTAAACGCTTAACAATTTAATGGCCCACCCAATGTTTATGGGATATGGCCGAAATGAAAGAAGTTGGTAATTAATAAAACAATATTTTGTGTTTCTGCAATCATCAACATAGCAGTATGTGGTAGATTTTGAAAGGACAATCTTTTTTTGGAAATATAATCATCAAAGTTAGCTGTGAATTTTCAAATTTTCTATTTTCCCCAAAAAATGGATCACATTTTGTTCCTGAGATGCTAAATTGTAGTAATTTACATGCATTCCTGAACAGGTTTTCTGTAATGCTTGAATGTATTATAGAATCCAGTTTAAACTTAATTTACATTCCTGAATATTTTTTTCAAGTGTTTGAATGTACTGTATAAAAAAAAATGATATATTCCATAACTCCTATTCAAAGTAATAAAAGATCAAGAGCTTAATGAAACCGGGACGTTAAAGCCCTTATGCTGGACAAATAAGGGTGGGTGGTCCAACATACAATCAATTTGCTATCGTATTTGTCCTAATTTGCCCCCTGGATGAATGAGAATATTCACAAGCATTTGTCTTCATGAATTTTGCGGGGGAGCTGGTTAGTTGCCAGCCAAACACAGGGCTGGTCTAAAAACAATAATGATAGTATGAATTGTACATGACTTGTAATTTTGACTGGTTACATATAGTCGGCATTTGTCACAACACAAATGTTTACCTGATCAAATCATTGCAAAGTGAAAGCAGAATGCTCCCTGGCACTTCAACAAGGCAAGCTTGTGATTAACACAAACAACATTTCCATTGCAAACTCTCCTTATCTGCGTTGAAATGCAATTAAGTCTTGAAAGAATCGCTTTTGCACCCTAGAATACTTCGCAAAAGTGGTCATTCACTCTGCAAATTTAATCGAGTGCAACAACAACAGCGCAATGCACAATACAACATTGTCGGTGTGATGACAAAAGGACACCAACATAACCAGTGGTACGACTGTGGCCTGAATGAATCAACATCATGTATGTGCAATAAATGAAACAACACGTGAGATGTCGCAAAATGATTTTTCTTACAGTACTATACTACTATTACACCATGGCTTTTTTACAATGAAAACTTTTCAGCCTTATATGCATTATCTTCTCAAAAGTCCCGTAACAGTCCGGCTCACATAAATTGACCATAATGTACACTACCGTTCAAATGTTTGGGATCACTTAGAAATGTCCTTATTTTTAAAATAGAATAGCTATTTTTGTCAATGAGGATAACATTAAACTAATCATGAATACACTCTATACATTATTAATGTGGTAAATGACTATTCTAGTTGCAAACCTCTGGTTTTTAATGCAATACCTACATAGGTATATAATGGCCCATTTCTAGCAACCGGTGTTCTAATGGTCCAGTGTATTTGCTAATTGTTAGAAGGTTAATGGATGATTAGAAAAGCCTTGTGCAATTATGTTAGTTTTCATGGAAAACACTAAATTGTCTAGGTGATCTCAAACTTTTGAACAGTAGTGTACTTAATAATTGTAGCCCAAGTATGAAAACAGACCCACATTGTGTGTGTTTTTCACATTAATTGACCTAATTCAATCAGCACCAATAATTAGTTTCTCCTGATCTTTGCTAAATAGTAAAATAAAAGTGAAACAAAGGCATTGTATTCTCATGGCCATTCACCAAGACAGAAAACATGACTTCAATTTGTCTGAAAACAATCTTTGTTTTGTGGTATGTATTGTAAGATGTTTACACACTTGTGATTTTGTGCTACTTTGCCCCAAAGCGCAATGACTCAGCAGACGGAACAAACACATTGGCTCCCCTGAAAACCTCCAAAAAGCTAAGATCACAACCTACATGATTACAACTCGGCCCAAATTAGTTGTAGTTGATGGCAACAACGTGCAAAACTTGAATTGTAAATTGTTATAACTCCTTTTTTGGACTGGGACCGGTTATGTCAGGTACATCTCCATAGTAACGTATCACTGTTGTGTATCTGTCATGTATCTTCCTGGAAATCCCCGCACACAAACACACACGCACAGAGATGATTCACAAAGTTGGTCATTGGGCATTGAAAAGAATGCGAGGAAAAGGAGAAATACCGAATTGTGGTTTCAACATCCAGTTATGACTCACAAACACGAGGGAAGAACAGGGAGGGGTTGAAAAGAGTATTCTGGGATGGCTGCTATAGCAACAAAATAAGCAAGGGGGCAGGTACTAGCTGGGCCGTTTCCATAGCAATGGCCTTTGTGTGTATGGATAAATATCACATGCTACAAAACAGTTTGTAATAAGGAACTTTGGTTCCGCCTTGTACTTTTTTTTTCTTTGAAATGACACACTGACACACTCCTCCCTTTGCAAGTTGAGCCTTGCTTCTGCCACCACACCTTGACTATTCAGCGTTGAAACAGTCATGTATCTTCACAGATATGAAACGTTCACAACTGATTAACCCACACTGTGAGCCACTTCTACTACAATGCCTGAGCACTCACAACTTTGAAGTCCTGATTCCTGGCCGAGCGATTGGGAGAGTTTGCTTCACCGTGAGGAACACCTCCCATCTGTTGCAGACTCCTTCCCGGGCTGTGCATTCCACTCATAACTGTAAATGTTTCAACACCCCAATTATTTTTCCTCTGGGTGGGATGAAACCACCAGCAAGTCCAAACATGTGAAGTGAAGCGTTTATAGGACATGTGAGGATCGAAGTATGTACTGTACTATTTCCTCAAAAGCATACGTCTAGGCGTCAACGTGCCACTACAAAAGAACGCAGACACACTGCTGCCCATTCAATTTATTGTAGGTGGTATGCTTTATACTTCTGTTGAATGAGAATTGACAACCATACCTCGCTCTATTTGTCCTCATGAGGGTACCGGGTAAATAGAGCCTATACTGGCTGACTTTAGGAGAAAAGGCGGGGTCTGTACACAGGACTGATCATGAGTCAATCTCATGGCAGAGCTTATAACCAGCGGCCAAGTTGAAGACTGAACTTTCAGTACACGCCCAAGCCACAAAGTGTCTGGGAAGCTATTGTTTGCAGAGGCATATGTTCTCAGTGTTGTTCTACTACACCCTTAGTAGCAACACTTCATGATCATTGCCTAAATCAATACTTGGCAAAATTGTGGTCATCATAGAGTGCCTTCATTTTACTTTTCTGTGACAGTGGAAGTCATCATGCTCCACCTTCAGATTCGAGTAATATGAGCTGGAGGCGACTCTGGGGTTTCACATCCACGAAAGCAGGGGCGTCACATCCAGAATAGCAGGGGCTGCCTGTTTTCCCTCCACCGTACCTCTGCCTTTCTTCCCTCCCATCATGCACTCTCACACCGCAAGGCAACACAAACTGCTCAAGAAATAAACGCCTCGTTTTGTTACGTAACGGTGTCTGCTTTGGTAACGATACTGTGTCGTTTTGTATTTTGCTGCTCTCGCGGGGCTTTGTTTTTTTCACCCCTTGGCAGAATTCTCTCTGACCTCCCTCATTGCATTCCGGTACTGAATGGCAACACTGCGTTTAAGTGCCACGAAGAAATGTGTAACTGTGAGCACACAAAGGAGGAGAAAGGCCCCGCTAAACAATCTGGCGCTCACTTTTCTGCCTTGGATACTGTTACACATCCCCAGATATGCATTCCTATACAGTTTTTTTTTTCTAGTTGCCTTTGCTTTACCATTAAAATATCCGCGGGTCCACGTCAAGGAGTAAAGCCCTCAAATGCTGAGTAAGGATCCATTTTCCTGCCTTAATTGCCCCTGAAGTTGAGTGTGTTTGTGTGCTTAGCGGGATCTTTAAGCCCAACCCCAAACTCGAGTGTGAGGAAGCCTCTATAAAAACTCAGAGGGTGGCTCTGTGCATGTGTGGCAGTCAAGAGCTGTTTTTGTCCACTTGGAGACATTCCTACGCCAACTGACTTCTATGGGCCATAAAGGCTACAGCAGAGCCCTTAAACAAGTCAGAAGGGGAAGGCCTTGTCTATTTAAGGCCAGCAGCCATAGCTTCGTTTTTTTTTTTAAAGAAGTTGCGCATTCCTTGTCTAATTATATGTCTCTCATCTCTGAACAAAATAGAATGAAGCAAAAAAACAAAACAAAAAACCAGCTTCAATGCAGACAGCATCTGCAATGTAATGACATTCTGAAGCTGGTTTAGATTGTATCCACAGTAGGAGAAGAGATTCGAGTACTAAACCATAGAATTGTGAAGAAGTAGGCCATCTTACTGCCACTGTTTTTGTTGTTGTTTCTTTTTCATCTTTTATTTTTTTGTACTTTCAAGGTGTTAATCAAAACAGATTGGAAATGATGTGGCAACGAGCCAGCAAATGACCATTAGAGACAGAGTACAGGCGTCAAACTCAAGGCCCATAGACCAAGTCTGGACCCTCCACTGCAAGTGGTCCGTGACTATGAAAGCCTGCCACAATTTTTTGTTGCCTTCCATTCAAAACTAGTTATATACCATAAAAATCATAATAAGAATCAGGGGCAATCATCGCAATAATTAGAGTACTCTCGAAAAACTCATTAGGAGAACAAGCGGTATAATACCCTTGCACTCTTGCCACGTGTAGTCTGCAGTGCAGCTCAACTTCTCACTTGCAGATGTCATGTTGGAAAAACAACACTCAAATGTACAATGCAAATTTTAGCAGCATTTAAACAGACTCTCCCTGGTCATTCAGATACATAGAGCTAAAGCAAATAAATAAAAAAATAAAAATTAAGGGGGAGGGGGGTTCATCACAGTGGTGTTACAAGTGCGGCACTGGGGTAAAAAACATGTCCTGCTAACTCCTGCAGAAGCTTTGCTTTGCAGATGTTATCATTCACATCTTGTTTTAGATGTACTAAGTAAAATGGTTTAGTGCGATGCACGAGCTAATTCAATGAATGCTAATAATTGGGAAATAGGTTTCTAATTGCTTATGCTGTTGCTTACTTGACTCATATAGAGTGTGTTTTAGTTTAAATTATGTGCACTTTTAATGCCAAGTTAATGGGTGATGATAGGCAGATCATTTACAGTAACTTCAAATTTTGCATTTAAGGTGTCATTGACAGCTAATATATTACAGTTCTTGGTTTTTAAGATTTCTAGATGGATGTGGAAATGTATGTGACGGATTTCTTCGGCTGATGCGACAAGAGTCTAGCAATCAGAACCACTAGACTAAAAAACAGCTTTTATCCACACACTATTAGACTCATGAACAAATTAGATCACACTCTAGAGCTGTGAACCACATGCTAATAGTTTTTGTAATTTATGTTGTTACATTTTCATTTCAAAAGTCAATAAATCTGTTCCTATTTACACTAAGGATAAGCCATTAGTTCTGATTTCTTGCTCTCTTACTGTACTGAATGCGAATCAAAGCGACTTTATCAACAAGGCAAGTACATGGAGATTTATGGTGTGCAGGTACACTCTTAGCAAATATACATTCGTGGTTTCACTGATTTAACTGGCGCCCCTGAAGGCACCTTGAATGTCACTGACGTGAGCTGCAATGAAATTACAAAGTTTGACATCCCTGATAGAGGACTAAGAGACGATGGATTCAACTGCTTTGATCGTTTGCTAGTGCTACTATACAGTACATGTTGTTCCTTCTTTTCCCAAAGTGTTTTATAATTTTACATCCCAACGGGCCTCAGAGGTTAGAGGTCAGAGTTGGTAAAATGGTGACGCACTGGTTACCACGTCCGCCTCACAGTGCAGTGGGTGCGGATTTGATTCCACCGCCGGCCCTCCCTGTGTAGAGTTTGCATGTTCTCCTCGTGCCTGCGTGGGCTTTCTCCGGGCACTCCGGTTTCCTCCCACATCCCAAAACATGCTTAATAGGCCGATTGAGCACTGCAAATTGTCCCTAGTTGTGATTGCGAGTGCGACTGGTTGTTCGTCTCTGTGTGCCCTGCGATTGGCTGGAAACCGGTTCAAGGTGTCCCCCGCCTACTGCCCGATGACAGCTGGGATAGGCTCCAGCACGTCCGTGACCCCCGTGGGGAAGAGCGGTATAGAAAATGGATGGATGGGCCTCAGAGATCCTCTGCTGCAGTGGCACTCTGACCTGAATTAGTCTAAAAAGTCAGAACATGCCGTAGTTTAAAATGTTACGAGCATGCAAACACAGCAATCACGTTTGACTGTCATAAAAAGAAATCACAAATCAAATGAAAATCAGTAAATACAGTGTTAAGTGTGTCTCCTTGTGCTACGTGATGTAATTTTACACCTCTATGCAAATTAGTTTACTGCGCATTGTAACCACATTCATTCATTCATTCATTTTCTGAACCGCTTCGTCCCCACTTGGGTCGCGGGCGTGCTGGAGCTTATCCCAGCTGTCATCGGGCAGCAGGCGGGGGACACCCTGAACTGGTTGCCAGCCAATCGCAGGGCACACAGACGAACAACCATTTGCAGTCACACTCACACCTTTGGACAGTTTGGAGTGGTCAATCGGCCTACCATGCATGCCTTTGGAATGTGAGAGGAAACCGGAGTAGTACGCAGAGGAAACCCACGCAGGCACGGGGAGAAGTATGCACACACCACACATGAAGGCCGGAGCCGGAATCGAACCCAACCCACACTGTGAGGCGGACATACTAATCAGTCAACCACCGCGCCCATAACGAACCCTGGACAGATCATTTCTCATTAGGTACGATCAGAGCTTTAGACCTGGTGCGTTCAGAGTACTATATCCTGTAAAAGCAGATGCGCAGCAGATGACCATGTTCCCACGGGGGAGGAGGGTGACAGCCATCTCAGAACCTGAAATTGTGAGACAACTCAGCCTGTGTTTGTGCGCCTCCTTCCCCGAGAGCCCCACACTGCAATGAATTTAGGGAGGGAAAACACAGTCACTCATACAGACAAATGGGCATAGAGGAAGGAGGAAAAAACAATGGCCATAAAAAGTAAGGGGAAAAGGCTCGCAAAGATAGAAGGGAAAATGTTTCTATTGGCCCAAGACAAGTTTGTTCGTAGCTCACTTTCATTATGTTTGAAGTGACTAAACATGGGAACCAGGATATTGTGTGGAGCTATTTTGTTCTTGTGCAGAAAATCTGCCAAAACCCATAAAGACTGTTTACTTGTGTTGATTTCATATTTCCTAGCACGACGGAAAGGCGCTTGTAACAACACCCATTTGCCACCAGTATTGTTGTAGCCACTACAATGCTGTGGGCGAAGTTATTTGCTCAAGTTACAGCGGCCCTCCTCTCGTCCAATGTGATCCACAGGATGAGTGAGTCATGTGTTCACTGCTGTGGGAACATTTCCATTTTCTCTATTTCCATGAGCGTGCAGAGCAAACTAAAATGGCCTCCCTGGTGCATCACTGGAGTGGATTTGCACTTCGCTGCTTGGAAAGAATTACACATCTGAGTTATGTGTATCTCTTAAGATGTGTGTGCATGCGTGTGTTTAGGTTGGGGACCCAATCGGACGGATTTCATTAGTTGAATATAAAAAAAAAAAATCCTAAATTTGCTTTAATCATGATTTAGTCGTTTGTTTAGGCAAAGTATTTTAGTGCTGTTTCCAAGTTGTATGCAGTCTACTGATGTTGGGTGTGGTTCAAATTTGAGCTCAGCTTTGTTCCCGTCAATAGATCAAGTTACTGTCTAACCATGAGTTCTTATAATTAGTGGTAAAACCTCACAGAGACGTTGTTAGTTTAAATAAATCCTTCTAAACCCCTTATCCTGTTCAGGGTTGCAGGGAGCTTCGGTTCAAACCAGCTCTGTAAGTAAGGCTGCAAAGTATACCTTGGACAGATGACATTTATTATTTATTTATACACTATATAAATATAATTATATATATATATATATTTGTTATTTATTCATCGCTCTTATTTATTCATTGTTGGTGCCTTCTTGTTTTTACTTTTTGTGCTGTTTACTTGTATGTATAATGTGTAATGTTTTGTCACCGTGGGATAGTGGGAAACGTAATTTCCATCTCTTTGTCTTGACGTGAAGAAATTGACAATAAAGCGGACTTTGACTTTGTTCTTAGTGTTCAAGTGTAAACAGACTACAAAACCAGAGCAAACGGCTGTAGAACATTTCTGTTGTTTTATGCAAATTACAAAACTTGTTTTCGTCTTGATCACTAAGAGCCAGTCACGAGTTTTTATAAGTGAGTATTCGTTGCCCCCTACAGGAGGTGCAGTAAACAGCAAGCAAATACCAGGGATCCAAACTTAGGAACACAACAGCCTTTTTCTGTAATGTAAATTCTAGAAAGTAGCATATGAAAAAATATGTATTTTTAAGGACCTTAGCATTAATTGCAACAGGGTTGTTCTGGTTACTGTTTTGGTTGTCTGTGAAGATGCTTCACCTCTCATCCAACCAGGCTTCATAACTTCAATCAAATGAGCTAAGGACAAATAAATGCACTAGCTCAGGATGTCTAGTTTACAGTAAGACTGCAAATCAAAGTACAATAGCATTGTGGAAAACTTTATTTTGAAGATGACAACAAAACAAGGTTGGGACCACAGACAAATTCAAAACGCCATCAGTTTCAGTTGTGTTAGAACCTGGCAGCTCAAAGTCTGTATGGTGGGAAGCTTCGCAAGCACAAGCCCAAAGTGCTTTTGTTCAAACTGTGCCGCTGTTTACTCATTTAAAGATTTTGCCCTGGTTGAAGGTTTTGCCCACATGCTTGAATTCTCCCTCCCAGGAGAAGTATTCCTTCACCATGGTCTTGCACTCCTCACTGTTAGGATCCAGCTTGCGCCAGTCATATGATTCATAGTCGATTTGCCAGTCTGGAGATAGCTGGGGGGGGGGGAAAACAAAGCGATCTTTTGAATATCAGTGATCTAGTATAACAGCATAACTTTGCACTTTCCATTGCAAATAAGCCACTGGTTTAAACTTGAAAATTTGGTTCCATTTTCATCTTTTTGTGATCACAGCATGAACCAGCCTTTTTAACTCACTGAACCAGAGATGACTGGGATGAATATGATCAACTTACTTTACCCTTGACTGATTAAGACAACATGCCATGGCTGGGCACTGCCTTTACCCAATGACAAGGGATGACATTTGTAAAGTGCCAACAAAACTCACGCACCGAGTCGTCTTTTCCCCTCAGGGGTCGCCACAGCAAACCATCCGTTTCCATCTCACCCTATCCTGTGCATCCTTTTCTCTCACCCCAACTACATCTCCTCTTTGGTCTTCCTCTTGACCTCCTGCCTGGTGGTTGCATCCTCAGCATCCTTCTACCAATATATTCACTATCCCACCTCTGTACATGTCCGAACCATCCCAGTCTGGCCTCTCTGGCTTTATCTTCGAAACACCTAACATACCTTGTCCCTGATGCACTCGTTCGTTCCTGATCCTATCCAACCGCGTCACTTCGAGTCATAGGGAGTTAATCAATGAGGCAATTAAATGGGATTGAGGATTGAATGTACTGAAGGCCCTTTGATAAGTTGATTTCCCTATAGTTAATTCACTTTTGAATGTAATTCTGCAGTTCTAGAAGGCACTTACAGTGAAAGCTAGGTTTTGGCCTCTGAAGAGCCAGATTCCAGAGATGGAGCTGTTGTTGTTGGTACCAAACAAAAGAACACTAGCAAAAGCATTCTTTCTGAGTTTGTCAAGACGCTGGAACATCCCTGCGGAGGACAAAGGGAATATTTGATTATGTGGTAGGAACAAGTAAAATCTGCAAATACATGAAAACAATTTACACAAGAGTGATTCAGGTTGTCTGGTGGAAATCTGTTTTACACCATAACCACAGCGTAAGGTATACTCAGTCACTCAGAGATGGGATGATCATGGATAAAACTGTGTCTTCCCCTTTCAGATTAGGGCATTGTGTCATGAAAGAAGACAACCTGCCAAATGTTAGTAGACAACCCAAACGAAGGGGCAAATCACAAGGCATACATTTTGGATTACGATAAAAGTACATTTTAAATTACTTATATCAAATATGCATTATGTCATAGACAGAAACAATACTGATTGATGACATGAACTAATTTTAATTGTTTCTAAGTTAACAATATTATTTTGTTGATATAGTAAAGTGCAACAAAGCCAAAATAATTTTCTAGCTCACCCTCCTCCCCCAAAGAAGAACCTGAACTGTTCGTTGAGAAAATGTACAAATCGAGCAGAAAAAGAATACCTTTAAATATATTTCACTTAAGCTCACCTGAGATAAGGTTGCAGCTTTTGAAGGCCTCTGCAAGCTCTTCTGAATATTTGTACTCTGCATACCAGATTGAGTACCCCTCGGGATCAAAGTTTTCCCAGAAATGGGGAATGGCTACTGTTAAGGTGTCCTCATTGGAGTACTTTCTTTTGAACTCATCCATGACAAACGTGCTGGAACAAACAAATGATAGCTGTTTAGTTATGTTTAAATATATAGATTATTAAAAACATTTTCCCGTTGAAGTTGTGATTTCAAATATGACCACAGCATGAACCAGCCTTTAACTCACTGATCCAGAGATGACTGGGATGAATATGGACTAATGTTTTTTTTCCCCCCATCAGATTAAGATGATGTGTCACAACCAGACACCACCTTGCCCAATGACAGGGGACAACAACCTTTCCAACTATTAACACAGTTTACTACCATTTCAATGTTTGCTAAAGATCAAAGTTGTACTTTAATCTACCTCTTGGGTAGCTCTGCAAAGGGATCCTTGGTTTTGGGCTCTGCAGCCAAAGCAGCTTCACAGTCATCCATCTCTTCTGGTTCAGGCTTCTTCTCCTCCTTTTTCTTCTCCTTCTTCTCCTGAGGCTTGGCTGCCTCTTTTCCAGCCTTCTCTTTCTTGGGAGGTGCATCTTTTTTGGGCTGCATCTCAGCAAACCTTTTAGCTACAGGGGGGGAAAAAAAACAAGCGCTAACACTTCCTGTTTCTAAGACAAAACCATTGGAAAGTGCCAATGCAACTTCTTGGCTTAATTGGGAAGCCATGATGAAATTAAACTAAAACCTTAGAAAGGAAGTGTACAATCCTGCCACATAGGTGTTATCTGACCTGCCTGTCTGAGTGAATATCAGTCATACTTACATTTAACAACTAGAATAATTTGAACTTTGCACTTCCATGTAGGGGCCTTCATGGGTGAAGAAAACTGCAAAATTTAATGTGTATGTGTTTAATCGTGTTATGAGAATTCGAAGCATAGTAATTAAAATTATTCCTGACAGGCGTTAAATTCACAGTGTCAATCAATCACCTCTTAATGTCTGCATTTTAAAAAATGACATCTGGTCACATTTCATAATTTAGTGGTAAGCATCTTAGCATAATTGTTATCCATAAAGAATAATTACCACTAAATTAGTCTAAGGTAGAAAAATCATATATTTCTTTGCTAGTTTGACAAAATTTAGACACTTAAATGATTTAAATGACCGTGCATTTCTCCAGCTTTCAATTGAAATTAACATGTAGCTAAGCTACCAGAAAGTGACGCACCATCAAACTGAGCCATCTTTTCACACAGCTTGACCTCTCCGAGGACAGTCTTGAATTGGGGCTGGTTAACACATGTGACAAACCAACGAGTCACGTTGGGATAAGGCTGACGGAAAGATGGTTCAAGAACCTACACAGGGAGAAAAGGGAGCCTTAAATGAAAACTTGTACTTTCTGGGGAACATTCCATTGATGTAGATATTTGTCATACAAAATGTGATTTGCCAAATAATTCAACTATTTTCTCGTGAGGATAAGCAGTTCAGATAATGAATGGATTGAATACTCAAGCGGCTAACCTGTTTGTACAGCCACAGCATGGAGCAGGCCACAGTGATGTCAGCAAGGGTGACCCTCTCCCCAACCAGGAAGGTACGAGTATTCAGGTGTTGGTTGAGCACTCCAAGCAGCTTCTTCACATCCTCTTTTGCCTGCTCGGTGGCCTGGTTATAGCCAGAGGGAAGAAAAAGTATACATATAATATATCCATTTGCAATGATTACTAGAAACAGATGAATCAATTCAAATGATTGAGCAGAGATGAAGGTTGCCTTTAAGGACAGCGAGAACCATCAAATCAGTTGTGACCATAGCATGAACCAGCCTTTGTCTCACTGAATCAAGAGATGACTGGGATGAATATGGATCAATTATCTTACCCTATCAGATTAAGACTTTGTGCCATAGAAAGGACACAGCCTTGCCCATTGATAGGGGACTGCCTAAAATGGGGAGGCCAAGAGAGACTCAATTTACATTATTCTAAGTTTAAAATAGAATTTCACCACCCACCATAGGAAACACATGCTGACATTGATTTATCTGGGTCTCTAATTTTGGCAACTGGGAAGAATGCAGGAAAAACATTCTAATAACCCACACACAAAACACTACAAAAAGTCCAAACATGGTTATGTGGGCAGATTATGTAATAGTACTATTTGAATATGCTACACACCTGTTTGTTGAACTGCATAATTCCCAAGGTAGGGAACACCCATGTGCTGGCTGGAGGGACAATCTCGGAGTCAGCAAAGGTCACCCACTGGAGGACCTGAGCTGAAGTTTGGTGTGTGGCACCACGCAGGACATCATTGCCCACTGTATTTGAAGGGAACAATGTTACAGGGGGATGTTGAATATGGCTACATCACATCAGTCACAACCACTTATTTTTCTATTCTTTGTCCAATCTTAGTGTTCAAATGTGATCACAGCATGAACCAGCCTTTTTAACTCACTGAACCAGAGATGACTGGGATGAATATGATCAACTTACTTTACCCTTGACTGATTAAGACAACATGCCATGGCTGGGCACTGCCTTTACCCAATGACAAGGGATGACATTTGTAAAAAATATGTGTCAAATGGTAGATAACCCACGGTACAGTCCCTACCTTGGTAATTGCAGTGTGGTTTTTGGTAGACTTTTGTGCGAACAAAAAACACTTCTTTTTTTCCATCATAATAACATAGCTTTATTTTGCTTTTCAGCAATTTTTCCCCCCTCAAATCTGGGATTAATTTAATCAATGATAAACACTAAAAGGAAAATGCAACATTTGCAACCATACTGTAGCTAGTTAACTTGTAATGAGTATCTTTAAACCGTGTTAAAGCACAATTCAGTTTGTTATGATTCTCTTTACTACACAAGGTTTGAACTGAATTGAACACGCAAATGGAAAAGATAAACGATGAAAACGGAATCTTATTTAACAGGCGTGCCTTTTGTAGTCTGTTCAATTGGGAGCCTCCGCAGCATGAAGTCATCGCACGTCTTCCACTCTGCTCAAATTTTGAATATAGTATGTTTTGCATTTTTATTTCATAAAATCATAACTGTGACTGGTCTCAGAAACAATGACTTCTCCAAAAACAACAAACTTACTCAAGCCTACTATTAAAAAGTGATCGATAGGAATGACAGCTGTGTCAGGTTGTCAGCTTCACAATATGCAGTCTATTCCTCTATCTATAACTCTATTGCTATAGCGCTCCAATGCTGTATGCCAGTGCTGGAGCAGCCGCATAACATGACACCGTACAATGTGCTAATGGGATTTAGTTTTTAGTGTGTAATTGGTGCAGGTTTGGTGACATCCTCAAAAGACAGGAAAAACAATGATGGCGCACCTATAAAGAGCTCATACAAAGTTGTTCTAGGAGTATGAATATGGCAATGTTAATAGGAATACTGACAGAATGGCATTTTAAGGTCTTACTTTAGTAATTGCAGCCAATTTAAAATGTTAATGTGGACGAGTAGTTTTGCAGTTTTGAAGATAAAACTCTGCAGAAACATTTCATAGTAACTAAGCATGTGCAAATTGTGACAACATATAGGCTTCGGCTGTTAAGAGTGAAAGACAGGTCTATATCTCATGTCAAACCTTAAAATCACAAATTATTGAGGGCTTGTATCAACTAAAAGACTCCCGTGAGAACAATTGCTTTAATTGAAAGCTAAGAACACATCAAGATACTCACAGTAATGAGCAATGGCATTACTCTCAAACAGACAGAAACCATCATCTCCCTGGAAGGCAGGTACCTACAAGCAATTGGTTAAAAGCAAGTTTTTAGACAATATGACTAATTAAGTTACATGTGAATGGCCCAAACGAGTCATCAAACCAATTTTTGACCTACACCAATATCAGAGATTCCGAGGATGACAACCAACCTTGCCGTGGGGGAAGTTTTTGAGGAAGGCAGGAGTGCGGTTTGTCTGGCCGAAGGTAAAGGCAGGGGCACTGCTGGCCACTTTGAGGGCAGCGCCGCTGTACTGGGCAGCAATCTGAGCCTTGAAGGCCCTCCAGTTCTCTGGGTAAGTGTACAGAGTCTGGGAAGATGTGGCACAAGAGAAAGGCATCTCTCATTTGACCTTTTGCAAGTATTAAATTATGATGAACTATAACTCAACTGTACCTTTATCTTTAAGTTAACCGACCAACTGTGAACTAACCAATTTGTACATTTGTGCTTTGAGTTAAAATTGAATAAAGCATAAAACGTTCAGGTTGCATACACCACTATGTGCACACAAATTCCAATTGTACCATCACTTACACTAAGGCATTATCCGATCAAGTAGGTAACCAATTGTGTTAATAGATAAAAATGTGTATGAAAACAATCGTTTAAAAAAAGAACTCTTGAATAACGCATTCATTCTCGCGCATTCGGGTCCGATCGGTACTAGCTAGCAATCGCGTAAGAAATCGTATCACCAAACAACGCTACGCTCGAACATTGGACGGCGTATGAAATTTAATAGAGGAACCGACAAAACTATTTTCACGATAAATACAGCAAACGTGGCACAAGCCTGGGCCAGGAGATAGGCGTCATTAGCTGACTGCAACGTCATTGTAGCGCATCTGTACAGCGGTCACTAAATGAATTCTCCGTGGCAAATACAGCTTGATATCATGGCGTAAATCATCGAGAACTTAGTTGGCATCCCATAGTGAATTGTAACTACAATGATTACGAAGATTTAAGGCAGATTGTAAAGATGAAGTCAACATGAATAAAAACTGCAGACACTCCATCTTACTCACCCCTGCCGCCATCTTCAGGACGAGAGAAAGAAAGAACGACGGCGCACCCCTATGACGTATTTACGCTGCAACAAGACATACGTGTTAAAGTGACGCCTCACTTTCGAGAGCAAACGAAAAACACAATCAAATAATTAAAATAATAAAAAAACATTCATCTGGTATTTGAAATGTTTTCCCTATGCTGTACTAATTTTGGAGGGGAAAGTTTTGACTCCTTTTGCTTCATTCATGTTTCGTTTGAATAATTTCTGTTTTATGACACTTTACATGCACTGTTTTCTAAAAACAGTAGGCCCGTGTATACAGAACCTTGACTAAGTCTTTACAATATACTTAACACAATTCTTCATTTTAAAACATTTTGATTTACTATGCTGGAGAAAGGGAAGGGCCTTTTCCTCTTCTGTTATGCTGTGCCAGTCCCCAAACCATTGCCGGATTGATAATGTTGGTATGGAAGAATTTACACAGGGCAAGCCTGTCAAGAACATTTTAGCAAACCATAACAGAGATTAAGAGCCACTGAACACTCAAGTCCCATCACCCATGTCCTCTGGCCTCACAAATGCTGCTCTCGCACTACATAAATAAAAATTCTCAGACTTTTCAAATCGAGGTGGAAGCGCTCACAGCTAAAGAAAAATATAGTGCAACAACTACATCACCTTCCTTTTCTAATTTCTGTGAAATAACAAGCGAGGCAAAATATTTTTTCAAATAGAGCCATATGCTGGAAAACCTTCGGAACATGCAGTACTGCCCAGTCAAACTCGCCACAAAACTATATATAAAAAAAAAAAAAAAAAAAGTGCAACACACACACATATCATATTTACTCAACAAATATACTCAAAATAATTTTATGAAAAGAAGACTGACAGATATAACAACAAAATGTTTATTATGTTTCATGGTTCATTTTACAAACAATAAATCATATAATACACTGTTGAAAAAAAAATATACCTGAAAACAAAAAATAAAGTCACACATTGCAGTGATGACAGAAATAGTCGTTTTTGTAATTCAGTGACATGAGTAAACCTTTCCCGTTAAAATGAATACAAAGTAAGAACAAAAAATATTTTAACAAGTGGCTCACATTGCCACTTAAAATGAGACCTAAAAATCAAGTGACTACTCACAGCATTGATGGAAATAGAAGTGTATTACCAATAACACTATTAAACTATACGTATTACATTACAAAATATCTGGAAAAAAAAATAGGCTTAATCGGCCGTTACAAAGAGAGACTACACTAATAACGAATTTAATCTCCTCCGATGCAGATCAGCTCACAAGACCTACAAAAAAGAACCAAAACACTTGAAATCGTTATTTTTCAGGGATCCAGAATGAAAATTAAATAGTGCAATTTGAGAACCTGTAAGTGTAATTGTCATATGTTCCCACATTGTATTTACCGATTTATTGTTTTTAATAGATCCTATTCTTGAAAATGTTTTGCTGCTGACAAACCTAAGCTCCATATTTAAGCTCATATATCAGTAATGAAGTGAAAATGAAAGTGAATAATATTAGGGGGGTCCCAATCAAAAATTACTCAGACACCAGCCAAAAAATTAAAGCGCAACTAATTTTATCACAAAGCTCCCAATATTAGCACTTGTATACAAAATAGATTTTGTTTCATGAACCAATTATTGTATTTTTTGACTCCTCGAGATGCCATTCTCTCTTGAACATTCAGCTAAAAGTATGTATCTAGCATGCAGAGCCCGTGAAGGAGCTAACAGAGTAGAATATTCAAGTGCAGCATATTCTCGTGTGAGTATGATTTTATGTAAATAAATAATAAATGGGTCATACATATAGTTCCTGACTATTGTTCTTTATGTGAATAGAATCACTTGATCAAGTCTCTCCTAACAATTCATACAAAAGAATAAAAGCATTCCTGCTGATATCGCATTGGACAGTACCCTAGGCTACAACATTGGAATTATTGAAAGTGAAAAAGTTGTATTGGGACACCCCTAATGAGGATTTACTTCCAAAGTCAATTTACTGTGTGTGCCCCTAAATTTTGTGCACCTAAAATATCAGATTAGGGGCTATTGTGGTCAAGGGTAGTACAGACCTCTTGTGTGCACAATAGTAATTGAATTATACATAGCATACTTTATATATTTACTGCAATTCATGGTTTCTAATAAAATCAGACACTCCCCAGACAATGTGAAGTAAGACTCACCGAGATAGTCATCCATTAGCGATCCAATGGCAAACTGAAAAAAACCACACATTTTTCTCGTAAGATTTGTACAAATAAATCAAATAAGACATGGTGTACATTGCAATTTTTTGGAAAAGAATAATTACGTACGATGTCATTTTTGTCGACTCTTGTTCCTACAATCTTTAACCTGATTTCATCATCTTGCTGGATCACAATGTCCTGGAAAACGAACAAAATTGGATATAACATTGAGTAACTTGAAAACTTTTGACTGAGAGATATCAAATTGGAAATAGACATGGTATAGCTTGGCAGCACTTATACAGAAGACACAAGTGGTGGAATTTATAATTCCTTGACAAATAATAAATCCCCTGTGAAACTAGAACAAAAAATACACCTAAAAAACCTAAAAAAAATAATTCCTGTTTTTAATTGATCATTTTGATATAAACTTCATAAAGTAGCAAGCATTGTTTATATTTTTTAACCAAAGGCACAAACTGGAATTTACCTTTTAAAAAAATTGCATCATATCGTCTTACCAATCGCATAATAGTTCTGGTAAACAACCTAAACACACACCCATGCATGTGCCCCAAAAAAAAAGCTAAACAAATATTTTTCCCATATAATTTGTATTTTCACTTGATCACAAAATACACCGGATATATTTTACCTCATCAACAGTCTTATAACACGGTGGATTAGAGTTGGGATCAAACTCCATTTCTGAGGGGATGGACTGCAAAAAGATACATCTGTTAAGAGTGACAACGTTTGGGTTGAAAAAAGGCAGCAAATGAAAGTGAAAGCTGGCTCACGTGTCGAGAGATGAAACATGACATGGGTCCAATTTCTGTGAACAAACCAAGCTGCAAAAGCAGATAAAAACAGCACACATTACTAAGAGAAGCAAACTTGAGCATGTGAATGTGAACAAACACAAAACACCATTTCAACGTTTCTTTAACACTTCAGTAAACCGATTCATAAGGAAAAAAGAACATAAAACCCTAACCCTATACCCAACACATCCATTTTCTGACACGGCTCATAAAAGGATTGAACAGCACATATTAGGGGTTTCTGTTCCTCACACCCCAAAACAACCACAGTCCTTGCAGAGGAACCCGGTTATTCAACTTCTCCAAGTTCATAAAACACATGTCGATTGGTTGGACGAACTCCCATGCACCACTGAGGACCCTGCCGAGGCTGTAGGCCTGCTCCACTGTTCCACGGACAGGACGATGGAGACGGCAAATGCTACAATTGAATGGGCAATGGCATTGAACATTTGTACCCGTTGAATGTTCTCGCTTTCCCACTTCTTCTTGGCTGATGCTACAGGAGTCTAGCAATCAGAATGACTCGACTAAAAAAACAGCTTTTACAGTATTAGACTCATGAACAAATTAGATCACAATCTAGAGATGTGAACCACATGCCAATATTTTTTGTAATTTGGCTCACACTTGAATGTTTAAACTGTGCAATACCTGTAAGCCTTGAATAACTGAATTTTGGCATGTTACATGTCCCCCGCCTACTGCCTGAAGTCAACTGGGATAGGCTCCAGCACGCCCGCAACCCTCGTGAAGATGAAGCGTTTCAGAAAATGGATGGATTGCTCAGTGTTAAGGTTTCGTTTTTACTCTGAACATGACCGACCAAAAAAATAAAACCATCTTGAGTCTCACCTTGTTAACCTGTGTCACTACAGCATCCACAACTTCCCCTTTAAATGGCCGGAAGACAATTGCCTTGTATTTGACTGGATACAAAACAAACCCTCTGCCTGGCTGGATCACTCCTGCACCGATGTTGTCAATGGTAGTGACTGCGATGACAAAACCATACCTGAAAGAGAAGCATACTTTAAGTAAAGGGTCTTTTGCTAGTGTAATGAGACTTTCATGGAGGTGAGTTGATTGACACTCTATGTCCCATCTCCAACAATCCAGCGACTGACTGGGGACTAGTCAAAATAAAAAGAAAAAAAAACGTTGGGCAAGAGTTCAAATAGAAGGTGCTAAGTTATGTGTTTATGCTAACAAAATGCACATGCTGTTGGTAGATTGTCATGTGTGACTTTGTTTGAGGCACAGAAGTGGGCGTTACAAAACCCTAAATGTTGGAGTCGGTCAGTGGAAGAGAAAGTGAAAGTAAAAAGCAGTGACTGAAAGCCATGGAGGAGCCTGGAGAAAGAAGAGTTTACACAATTCCACACAGAGCGGACTGGAAATACAGACTGCTGTGCATCCCTGTATCTATATATGTATCTACATATTTGCTCTAGCAGCCTCAAGTCGGTAGAGAAATTAAATGGGCAGAAGAGAGAAATTAATGGGCAGCCATACACAATCTTGAGCTGCATTTTCAATACATGAACATTTTACAAATGTGTCATATGCACAGTAAAAACAATTGTACAGTAGCCAGTTAAAGCTGTGGCTTCTTTGACATCACAATTCTGGAAATACCCAAAGGTGAGAGGGCAGACGATACATTTTGAATTGTATTTAGGGATTAATACATTTTTAATAACATTTTTCCATTGTGAAAGGGTTCGAGAGGTCTCAAGAAAAACTTTTCAATCTTTGCTCCACAGCACATTCAGTACATCCAATAGCTGTTACACATTGGAGAGGCGTTACAGCTAACAAAATATGGCTTAAGCACAGTTTCTGGCACCCCCAAACTTACAATAGTGATTAATTGAACTACAAGGGAAATTTATAAAATCCCCGTTCTTAGTTAAAACCTATCGTTATCTGACTGCTTTGAGTTCAGCTACTAGACTTATTGAACTGCAGCCAAAACACCCTCTCAGAGACAATAACAATAGGTTTATTTGTGTTGCCGTAGTATTCCATAAAGTAGAACTATACTACTAGAAACTGAGACACCTTCTTATTTAGACGACCTAATACTGACTTACATGCGGGTTGAAGTTTGAGGGTGGCAAAGATTATTGTACCGTACACGCGCGTGACCCATATTAGACCCCAGCGGGTCAACGCGGGCCGTTCCTTTTTACATGTTTCTCTACAGAATGCAGGATAAATACTTACTTTCCAGTGCAAGTGCCCTCTACTTCTGTAAAAAGCTTCTGCTTCACGGTATTTAAAAGATTGGGACCAAAATACCTGGGGTGGAGTAAGATTTCATGCTCCAAAGATATCTGTGAACATAAAAGAGCATCACTAAATGAGGCAAGTGTGACTTTGGCTTGCTAGCAGAACATTTGGTTCCAAAGTTTGAAAATAATGCGGGTAAATATGGCGTTTAGTATTCAGAGCTATGAAGTACAAAAGGCACACGAGCCATTCAAAACTACCGATATAGTATGAAGAGAACAAGACCCACACTTACATGGTAAAACATCTCTTTTTTTGTGTTCAATCTGTTGTCGATGAAAATATGTTACATAGGTAACCTACATTGGATTTTGAATACCAGTTGGAAAATTGCACACTACTGCTCCCAGTCTTAACTACCACGTTGAAACGGTTTAGACGATTTCATCGCTGCCTCCTTTCCCCTGCATTTTGCCTTTCAGGTTTGTTTGGCATGAAACGTTTCAGAATAAACTGGTTTCATGTAACAACGGGTGAAATAGGCGGGGGACACCGATGATTTAGTAAGATCAACCGAAACAAAAAAAAAAGTATTTTTTTTTTCAGGCGATAATGTTTATTTGCAAGTGTAATGTGATAATTTGACGCTACCCCTTAAAAGATTGAAGTCAGATTGTACCCAGCAGTGAGAGTTTGAGTTGTGGCTGTACAGGCTAAGTGAGGAGTCAATTTTATACTACCTGTAACTGTTTATGAAAGTTATTAAAGCTTCAACCTAAAATATATGAACTGAGAGGGCATTCAGTTTCTACAGGAAGAAAATAAGAATTAATACGTCTAATGTCGACCACTACCGGTCGGAGGAGAATGCGACAACTGCATAAACCGGAAGAGCCTTCGGAAATGCTAACGTAATTTGGAATTATCTGTCGCAAAAGATCCAGGACGCGCTATCGGGTACCGTAAAGCCAAGGAGAACGTAAAGCAAAGGAGGAAGACGTAAATCAGACGCACGACAGAAGTTATTTTTTTATTTAATTTAAATCACAAATATACAAACGTGATCAAAATCAACAAGAGAACACAATATGTAAGGCACATAGAAACTATATATCACACAACACTAACAGGTAATAAAAAAAAGAAAAAATAAATAACAATAATGAAAAAGAAAAGCAATTTACAAGAGAAAAATCAAATAAAATTAAATACAAACAATAAATACAAAATAAAATAACCCTAAATTTGATAGGTTAGAGGACACCAAAAATATCAAACTCAGTGAATGCATTGAGTAAAGCTACTGCAAAAAAAATATACTCGATCAGTCTTATATAAATAAAGTAAATGAAATAATTATTATATTAGAATTACTAATATTATTCACAGGTATCCAACCAAACATTAGATTCTAAAGTTTAGGAAAGATATGCCAATGACTGTAGACCAACACGTTTTGGAAAGATGTATCCCGATTTATTATTGATTACGTGACTCTGAGTTCACTATTTACTTGAAAATGTCTGTTTGGTGTCTTCAATAACGATGATTAAAAAACTTGACAAGTTTTCATTATGAATGTAATAATTATTCTTGCAAAATTCCATATCCACAAATCCAAATTCAGTCACTCAAAACCACTTTTTTTTTTTTTTTAAACAGAAAGCAAACACTACATAAAAGCTTTTTTAGATTCTAAAAACAAGAAAGCGGCTAAGACTGTTGCTTTATGGTCTTTATTTGGTATTTTAGTTTTGAATCCCCCTGTCTCTTCTTTTCTTTATTTCATGTGTATTAAAAACTTTGGTGCTTATATTTGGAAATGTAACTAGACTTGTTCAACAAAGATTGTTTAAAAAAAAAAAGCGTACCATCAACACAGTAGTAGAGCAATTGGATTGGTTGAAATGTTAGGGACTGAAAGGGCTAATGCATCGATCGGCTCTTTCTATACACATTTTCAGCTAGCGACAGAGTGTAAGTTGCTCTTAAAACGTAGCTGCCTTTTGTATAAATCCAGGATCTAATGGCGAGTATCTTCGTCCAGAGGTTTTTTCTGGTGTCCACTAAACTTGTAAGTTATAGGTCAAACACTTATTCAACGGTTACTTTCCCTATGTCTCTTGTCACCTTGCTTTATTGCGTCTAGAAATCTCCGCTGTCGAGTTGTTTGCGTCTGCCCAAGCCAGTGAAGGAGACCGCCGCCGGGGCTAGACTTTTCTCCAGTGATCCTCCAGAGAGAATCGGCCGCTATCCAGTTCCTAATAAGAAAGAATTGCCTTATGATATCGTGGAACTTATGGAGGAAGTGGAGTTCAAGGTAGGAAAATCAGAGCGCCAAGATAGAGAACAAGATACTGGAAAACTGCTATGGGGAAACTTAGCCGTGTGATCGATTTGCGGGTGCTGCCTGCTGATGTGGACCGTGCCCGAAGTGCCTTCGAGATTGTGACTCCAAATCTCGAAATTGACTATTAAAACTAATCAACTTCATGGCTGTATTCAAAACAAATTGGTACAACTGTTAGTCAATGGTCTCTTTGCTATTACTGCTGTTTACAAATCAAATGTTATCCTGGTCAAACCTCTAGTTTATATAGGTATTACTGTATTCAAATCATATGTTATACTCTGTTTCGATTTGTTTTCAACTTTCTATTCAAACTTCCAGTTTATTTGTTACTGCTGTATTCAAATCATGTTGTACTGGTCAAATTAAAGTTTTTCTTTTGTTTCTCACTTTTCTCTTCATGGTATATGGTGGTAAATAGTTTGCACTATACTAATTTAGACTGTGTGTCTGGCAGTGAAACCTCGATTGTAATCAGGACGGGACTAGATAAGCGAAATTGCTTCCTCCCGCTTCACATTTCGACAAGTCATATCAAACAAATGTGAAATTAATCTGTTATAACCGTGTTGTTTATGTGCTTGCCAAAATAAACAAATCAAATCAAGGGTGACTGTAACAAACATGTTTGTTTACAGGGAGGATTCTTACCAAATGTCTTCAAAGTCCTCTCTCACAGACCTGCAGAATTTCGAGCCTTCTTCTCTTACTACAATGAACTCATGAGCAAGGAGACAGGTGTGTCTACCGCTCTTTCTTAAACAACATAGCATGTATTGTTAAAAGTGGACATAAGAAAATGTACTAATGTATACATATAGTATAACAAATTGTTACAAACGGTCGCGTTGAACCAAAAATTCACGCTGTCCGGAGAGAACTTCCATTTGCTCTTGATTGGGCTGCTTTAGGTTGCACAAGCCATATTCTATGTGATATTCTTTTGGCTTCCAGGTGGGCTTACCAAAGCAGATCGTGAGTTAATCGTGGTGGCCACCAGCATCCATAATAAGTGCCTTTACTGCGTGGTTTCCCACAGTGCACTTCATCGCATCTACTCAAAGAACCCTACCCTCGCAGACCAGGTAGCACTTGTGACAACCCGACTAATTGCTTTTTAAGTATTTAACTATTTTGCTATTTGACGTAAGTTGTTATGTCAGATTCATTTGTATATTAGAGTACACAAATCAACCTGGACAGATGGATATTGTACTGTACTTTATTATGTACAATAAGCAGCAGAGTCAAAGGCAGTTCTATACATAGTACATACAGTACTTCTCTTTACATCTACGTCCAAATTGTTTCTCTTCGGGTTTGTTTGATAAAATGGCTGTTTCATTGTTGAACCTATTTACCTGAAACTCCAATTTAAAGTGATGTTGTTTTACATTTTTCACTGTAAAATAACTTTTCAGCTAATATGTGGTGTCAAGAATATCCTCATGAGCTTCCTCTGACTCCTACTTAGGTGGTGGTCAACTATGAAAATGCAGAGCTGCAACCACGCGAACGCGCCATGTTGGACTTTGCGATGGCCGTGTGCCGCGCAGACACCATCACTGATGAGCACTTCAAGTCCTTAGAGGAAGTGGGCTTTGATAGAGAAGACGCTTGGGACATCGCTGCCATTGCGGCCTTCTTCGCCATGTCTAACCGGCTCGCCCACCTCACTGACATGCAGCCAAATAAGGAATTTTACAACATGGGCCGCATACCTCGAGACAAGAGTAAAGACAAGGAGGGCAAAGATTGCAAGTGACTTGCCTGACAAGTTTAATTTAGGTGAAAATATATAAATAATATTAATTTATAAATTATTATAATTAGGTAAATTAATTAAGTGTGCACTCTATACTTGGCATACAGTGGTGAAATGATCATTTTGGGCTGTCACTCTTTGGGATGAAAAGAAACATTAAACCTTAGATGGTCTATTTTCTTAGTTTTTTGTTCTTTTTTGGTATTTTGAGGCACATTAAATCAAAGTTCTGGATTCAGCCTTAAAAAAAGCATTCGAAATGAATATGTGGATTGTCGTTGTTAGACAGAAAACCCCAATGAACTAAATGCTCAAAATACAGACGCTTCCTTTTTGATTAACTTTTAGATTGGTGGTCAACACTAGATGGCACTAGAGCATCACATTGTTGGAGATAGAATCCCCACCTTTGTCAAAAACAAAATTTTCCTGCACTTTATGGAAAATAAATGCTTTCAAATAGGAGAAGTTGTTTATTTGTATAATGTAATTGGCCAATGTACAGTATACCAAGAAAAATATTACTTTGCTCTTTGCTAATGTATAAAATAATCTGGGAAAATGTGAAGACATGAAGTCGAAAGTCATTTCCTCAACACTGCTTACATCTGATGGAGAATGATCACATGAATACAAGATGAACGGCTTTCAGATGGAAGGATTCATCCGTTTCTTTCTGTAGCCTTGTACGTTGACGGATGAATCAATACAATTTTATCTTTGCTTTAAACTACAAGGGGATATTGCACATGCTTCTCCCGTGGCTCATTAGATCTAATATCAAAACAAGTTAAATTTGGGACTTGATTAGTTCAGGCTGTGGGTAAAAGGTGTGTGAACAAGTACACGTTCTTCTCTCTACACCAACGATTGCTCCTCAGGCGACTCTTCTGTGAACTCTCATCGGACTGATACCCGGGACGGTGACGAGACTGGGTAAAGACAGAAGGTGTCCACTGGTGCAGCCAAAACCACCTGAAGCTGAATCCGCTCAAGACCGTGGAGATGACAGTGAACTTCAGGAGAGACCCTTCTCCACTTCCACCCCTCACCATCCTCAGTAATGCTATTCCCACCACAGACACCTTCAAGTTCCTGGGATCCACAATCTCCCAGGACCTGAAATGGACTGGTCACATAGACTCTGTCCAGACGAAGGCCCAGCAGAGGTTTTACTTTCTGAGAAAGCTCAGGAAGTTCAATCTGCCACAGCCAACCAAAAGACGCAGCTTCTTCCCCCAGGCTGTCGCTCTGATGAACTCACATAACTCATAGAGTCTAAGAGACATCACTGGGCAATAACATCCTGCTCTTGCCACTTAAATGTTGTCACCTGAATGTTGTTAGTCACTTAAATGTTGTACAGAGGTTGAGATCAACCGGAGTCAAATTCCTTGTTTGGCATGGGCAAACTTGGCCAATAAAGCTGATTCTGATTTAGTCCTTAATATCGTGTTGGTGTTTAGTCACAAGTCCATTCTTAAATTTCACTAAAAATACCATCACAAATATTTTTATTTACAAGCTATGTAACTGTCAACAAATATATTCTATATATCGTACTGATAATAAGGGCACAATTACTTTAACAGTTTTTCTCAAGATGTTTTCCAGAAAGAGCAAATGATGACTTTGAGTCATGTTGGGTTACATTCCAATCAATATCTCGGATTCAAATATTGGGAATACTACACTCTCTGTACTCATGATGTCTATGGATTACTGCTGGATCTCTCCACAGAAATGCAGCAGCTCTTCCACAAACTCCTGTTTCAGATTAAAGGGTCCCAGATTGATAATCCAAATGCACATTCACTCAGATTACTACATCTCTGTGGATTACAGGTCATGTGCCTTCTCATATTTGCTCATAGAGAACGATTTAAGCCTTACTATTTTTGCTTTTGCATCCATGGATGTGTTCTATTTGTGTCTTGTTTTGCATGTTTGTTTTTTCCCTCTATGGTAGACTCTGGCCTGATTTTCAGTGTCCCTAAACACACTGGGGCGGATGGCATTGAATCTGTTGATTTTAGACAAGCAAGGTTGTGTTCACACCCTGATATTGTTTAGGATTTGGCATCATTGCACACAATCTTGACACATTCACAGCACATTAGTTTGATGTGAAGATTGAGTGGATGACTCAAAACAATGTCAGAAGTTTCCTCGCCCTTGAAGACTGGCAAGAACACTTTTTGGCAGACTCAGATGTTTTGCTCATTACGCTTGAGCATGCCATGAATATAAAAATCATTTCACTCTCTTGTGCTATACTTATTGTCTCTCTGAAATATACTTGTTCAGGTCCAGCATACATCTGAGGCTGCAAACCGATGACACATATTTGCACTACCTGGTACTTTCTTGTTACTTTTTTTCATTCCTCAGTCCCTGGATAAAGTTAGACTCCCTGTAAGTAAAACCTGATTCTTGTTGTCTTGGTTTGACTGAATCATTCACTGTTTGCTTTTAGCAGTGTGCCACTGTACTATTTACATTTGTGCAAAACGGATGCGCGCCGAGCTAAGCTGAGCTGAGCTGAGCTGAGCCAAAACAACAGTGTGCAGAGAAAAAGCGGCACAAGTCCAGCCACCTTCACTAGTGTCACATTAGCATTCAAGATGTCCGGCTATACTGGAAGACGAACCGTATTTTATGACAGCAATAAATATGCCATGATGGAATTAATCAATTAACAGCTCAATTTCGACACGGCGAAATATTTCAATGAACTGTGCTTGCTAAAGCTGATTTGTAAGTTTCTTCTTAAACAGTGGTCAATGGCAGTGTCGCAGAGTGAAGGGTCGCACCACTGATGGTGATTTAAGTGACCCGGGACTGACAGTGACCTAAATGTAATATGTAAATGTAATAAATGTAATTAAAATTAGTTTCAATTCAAAGTATTGGGGGCACAAAAACAAGTGTTTGTTAATACGCTCTCAATCAGCCGGTGAAACACCTAACTATGGTTAAGTCATGCAACCTGTGTTCAAAAAACAGTGATCTTGTTTTGATACGGTAACATCGTAAATTTAAGTGCCAACAGGAAAACGCAATCAGTAGAGTACAATCATAAATATAATATGGACTGAATTGGCCTCTAAAAGGGCATCAACAAAATGTGTCAAAAAGTATACGTAGCATAAAGGGAATGAGTGGCACAAGTGCAAAAATGCGAGGACTCCTAATTCCAAGGCTATTATGTACTTATCTATAATTCAAGTTAATGGCTCTTCAAAGCACATACTGTTCTTTAGGAGGGGTGCATGATATATGATAGTGCTAAATTTAATGACTTTCCATTTGTGTATCCCAGTCAAGCATAGCTGTGAAAGCCAACCTCATTGCAACAAAGTCTGGAAATCTTTAGAAAAAAATATTAATGATGACAACAAATGCAACCAACTGCATTCAAAGTTTAGCACGTAAATCATCCTATTAAAAAAAAAAAAAAAAAGTAGGGATAAATCAACACAAGATACGTGCAAGAGTAGTAGTAAGAACTATTTGACCTTGCTGACCTGACAGGTGTCTTAGGGTGCAGGGCAAGGAGAGGAGATCTGACAGTGCAGTTGGAGCTTGCAGCAGGATTGCTTTTTAACTATCCTCTTGAAGCGAGAGGAATGAGTGGAAGAATGGGAGGGTGGTGGAAAGTTGGAACAGTGGGAAACTTGCGATTTTATTTTTTATTTTTGCCATAGTCTAAAAGATTGAAGTGCTCATCAAGGGGCGCTGAGAAAATAAACCAGAGCAATAAAAGCATTGTGAGCTCTTGGTGGTAAGGAACTATGTTGAAGTGAGTTGAGGAGCTTCATTCAAAGCACTGCTTTGCCACCATCTCATGGCATGTGTTGGCAATTAAAACCTCTTACTTTTGTGATTTCACTATTTGTATATGGACATCAGAGTGGGTTTGTATGGGGAGGTAGTTTTTTTTAAATTTCTTTGCCCATTAGATTAAAGATTTCGCCATTGCTCTGTGGTCACTTGCAGGAGGTTTAACTGCAGTATTTTCTTGCATTTTCTTTGGCCAATTCATCAAAAGTATATCAAAGTATTTTTATACCAAGCACGTTTTTGCTGTTTATCATTCTTTCATAGAGCCTCCTAAGCTCCAGGAGAAAGGAAATCATGGTGTCGTACTGGTTTTAAAAAAATCTGAGTAAAATAGAAACACTTCTACTGTATGTTTCAAGAACTTAATAGTATTTGAACTGATAACACACAAATCACATGAGCAGTCAAGTGATTTAGATTTTTCCCCATTCAAACCACCGCTGGGTTTCCAATGCAAACAAACCAAAAAATTTATTCTCTCTTTTGTAGCCACTACATTAGGTACACAAAAGTGGTGACATGTGGTGACTCTAGAATTATAATGGAGTTTTGTTGTTCAACAATTATGATTGAAGCTCAATTGCTTCTGAAGTGTCTGCATTGTTTTGTTTTTACCCCACGAAGTTGACATCAGCTTCACACTGAGCTCAGCAGTCTGACCATTTGACACAATGTGAACGCACAATCTGTTATCACGCACATCCCCACTGCGCGCAGTCTGCACGAGGGAGTCTGCAGCCTCCCTTACTGCCCTTCCACCCTACTTTGTCGTCGTCCCACACAACGGCCTGTTTCACGACTGACACTCAAAACAAACAAGGACAAAAGTCAACAACATATGTTGTCGGCATATACGTCAGTCGATCGAAGGTGTAAGATCGACAGAGAAAACACATCCTCACCGGGTGTTTGCAATGTTGAGAAAGACCCATCTGTTACGATCCTTCCCTTATGACCATCATCTTACTGTCAAATAATGAAAGCCTGCAGGAGGGAAAAGTTCATCCCAAAACTTCTAATAGATGTTTCCGAGCTGCATCAATGATTACTGTGGTCCTCCCCAATTTTCTCAGGGCTGATTTCTAATCATGTCACATATACTGGGTCAGGAGGCTTCTATTTAATTCTCAGTTTTTGAGTAATTACAAGGTGATGAGATCACATTTCTTATGACTAATGTGTTCAGCTTCACAGAAATAACTGATTAAACTGCAGATCATAAGAAAGTATTCACGTACATACGTGTCTGAGTGTGTGTGATGGTTTGGCTTTAATTTCAGGTTCATTTTTTCATTTGCATATTTTTACAATTTTTGTTGTGATTTATCTTTCTAAAGAATACTATTGCACTTTCTAGCATTTGTTTTGTTAAAACGGCACAAAGCTAATGGTGTATGATGCCAATATCTAATGGCCCGACGACCGTTCAAATTGTTGGAAAAGGGAAATCAGCAGTTTACATTAAAAGGAGAGATAATGATGCATTTGCACCAGTTCAAAAGCATTACACACTAAATCTAATGAATATTTGATATGCTGCATAATGTGAACTGTACCAAGGTGATCCACAAATATATTCTTCAGTCAATGGGACACAGCAATTGTTGGAACAATCAGAACAAAACTTTAATACAAAGACTTTGAAATGTTCATCCTAAAGTCAAACTGCCCATGCAACTGTAAAATGGTCTAAAACTATTCTTAATATATTATTATTTCATTTAGGTCATAACTGTGACTGATCAGTCTGACTGTGTTTGAAGTAAGACATATACACTCCGCTTCTTTAAATAGAGAGCCATACGGTACTGAAGATGGCATATGAATGCATAATGCTGATACAGCGCCGGGCCAAATTATTAAAAGCTTTATCTAAAACAATAATTATTCTGGGAGAATGTCTGTTTTACCGACCCAAAATGAACCCAGATTGCTCTTAAAGAGAGGGCAGTCCGCCCCCAAGCCCAGTAGGCCAGAATTAAAGAAATGTTCATTCCCAGAAAATTAAAAATATTCCAGAATTACAGTCTAGCCCCTGCAGTGTATCAGCAGCTGTTGAAAAAGTAATTAAAATGGGTAGGGCCTAAACTTTGTAAATTGGGAGCCTGGCTTCTACTCTTCTGAGAAGACTTTCTGAAAGACTTTGTTGTGTGCCTATGAGGTTTGCTCATTTATACAGAAGAACATGAGTGAGGTCAAAGGTCACTGGTGTGAATGCCTCAATCTCTTTTCTAGCTAATCCCAGCATTTTCCATACCAAAACTTTCCAATTCATTTTTTCCCACACAGGACAAAAACATAAAATGCTCCGAAATGTCATGAAAAGATGATGACTTATGGTTGAAAGTGTAAAAACCCGGTGGGTTACTTTTGTCAATATAGGCTACAGACCTGAACTCACAGAACACAGTGTTCCAGAGCAGGACTGCGCAATGAGTACATTTATTCCCACTCTTATATTCCACATCTGTGTAGAAAACACACAGGGACATTAAATCAGGTGGAAACTCCCTCCAGTCGGCATTTGCTTCCGAGCTATCAGTGGAAATGTACGCCCCAGTTCCAGTGTTGTATCTATGTTGGGGGAGGGAGTTGACATGTTTATGGTCAATTAGGTGACCTCAGTCAAAAACATCTTATGGTGAGGTCGATGACAAAGTGCATTACGAAACATTGTAAACATTTACGCTGTGTTTATTTGTGATGTGATTAGTTGGATCCACTCACATCCGCAACCATTTACTATGAGTAAAAGTGACACCCCAACCAAAACTACTGTCTCCATGATGATTATTACTCTTAGACTCTAGCAAAACCTAAAGGGAGTCTAATATTCCTGGCCTCATGGTTGATCCTTGAATTTGATTGCATTCTTGTTTATACGAGAATTTAACATAGCAGGTATGCCATGTTGCAACTAATTAGGTGTATATTATCATTGTTTATGATTACTAATCTGTCATTTAACTGTGTTCTTTATTCATAGTTATTCATAGCTGCATTTATTGCAGTTTTTGTCAAATACCATCCCTATGTTCAATTAAGATGAATTTTTTATGGTAGTGACACTTTAGAGAAGAAGAAAAATCTGTCATAAATAATCATTTGAATTTAAGACACAGTGCCAGTATCCTTGTCTTAATAAGAATACAAAAGATGAGATATATTTTGGCTGGCCATCAGAAAACTGATTTTAATTCCAAAATTGGGATTAAAAACAAAAAAACCTGCTCCATATTTATTGTCTATTCTTTATGGCCTTTTTTGTTTAATCTGCTATTTATATTTTGGTCTCACATAATATGACACAATTTCAGATTAAAGGTTGTTTTAATACCACCTAAAACAAGCTAACTGTGTGGAAATTACCAGACACATCACTTTTTTTTCATGTGTCATGTTAAATTTGTTGTGAGGTTCTTTTTCCAAACATTCTAAAATGGCCAGTATTGCATGCATTGAAATATGCATATTTGTTTTCTGAATCTAGGAAGAATGGGGTGCCATTGTTGTTTTAGGATAGTGAGCTTGGTATTTGGGTAACCGCTAGACATTATCATATTTTGCTTTCAGGTCACTTGCAGAAATAAAGATGGGTTGAAGCAAAATGATACAATAGGCCTATTGATATATACTCGGTTCCACTTTCATTGATTCTCACCTCAAGGATTTAAAAAGAGACAGTTAGACATATAATTTGAACATTTAATTTGGCTAAGGGTGAAATTTTACACTTCAAAGAACACGTAAACGACAATCAGCACAACAAAGATGAAAACTAAATTCACCTGTTATGTACAGCAGGAGCCACTCGACTCTCTTCTATGAATATACATAGAACCTATATTGACACAGAGCGTCGATAAAGGTTCACTATTTTGCAGTGATGTAAAGTGATTTAGATATTTTTCTTAAATTCTCACACCTCTACTAATACTAATCTTTATTTGAGGGAGACACGTCATGAGACTTAGGGCCTTTAGTAATTATCTTTGAGGGAGACACATCATGAGACTTACGTTAGAATATTGTATGGAAGCCCAAGTACTTTATTCAATTAGAACTTGACTAATTTGCGGAAAAACAAGTATTGCAACTGCCTCTGTGAACTCTGTATTATCCATGTATATTACAAAGCAACACAGCCACAATCTTGCATGGCCAACATCCTATTGTTGTCCCTAATTTTTAAGCAGTTAGTGTTGTGAGGATAGGCTTAAGATTTATTAAATCCCGCCAAATATTCTATATTCTAGTGCATTACATTTCTTACAAACCCCACAAAATTATTGCGAGATACAGTAACAGACCGTTCAAGGTCACTATAGCAACTTTGAACTTTCTTTATAGTAGCTTACTGCTGGAGATTCCAAGCAAATAGCTAAGGACATAAACAAACTACAATAAAATACATTTGAATGACAACATTGAATCTGTATTATTGGTCCACTCCAACCAGTTGATATAAAGTATTTTTTTTTGCACTAAACACTAAAGTAACCCTAAGAGAGTTTAATACAGTACAGATGTAATCACTCAAAATAGAGAATCAGATTTCAAATGTGATTCTCACGGTGAGCATCTCTACATACTTACAAAAGCAAAGAGTGTCTGCTCACTTATACCAGCACATCATTTCAGTTGTTTGAAAAAGCACTGCCCCTACTTGTGCCCCCCCTCCCACTCAAATTGAGTTGTGCAAAATTATAGGTAACGTTAATGGTGGAAAAAGTTTTAAGATGATAATTCATCAAGATCGTAATTTGGCAAGTGAGCTCAAATGGACAACATGTATGTGTGTTTGCACATAGAGGTTAGCGGTAACTGAGACTTAAAACATCTATATTTACAATAAATACAATAACAATTATGGCCCACAAAGAGTGATAAATACATTTTTTTTCTGCATCCAGCTATGTGAAGTCCTTGGAGACAGCCTCTATGAAATTGGGTGCTGACATGAGGATGGTGAAGGTACAAATGATGGAGAAGAGCGAGAAGGCCACCAGGCACAGACGGTCCACCACTGCTGCTGCAAACTTCCACTCACCGCTAATGGCCTCAGCCTCATCCTGATTGCGGAAGCGCTGGGCTATGTAGGTCACCTCCTCCAAGATGCGCTGAATCTCTGGTGGCGGGATCCTGACTCCCATCCCCGCACCCATTCCCAGAACACTGGGGGGCTCAGCCTCTTCACCAGGGGAGCAGTGAGCGCGACCCCCCAGTGTTACACCAGAGTCGCTGGACGGTGGGCAGTGTGGAGTCTCCATTGGGTGGTAGCTGCCAAAGTAGAGGCTCATTGAACCGTTGGAGGTGCCTGAGGTGCACGGTGGGCAGGACGTTTGGGAGAGAGGAATGGAGAGACTTGGAACGGCGCCCATTTCGATAGAGTTGCTGCTGGAATGGTGCTGGGTAGTATGGCGGTGCTTGTAGCCAGGACGCCTGCGCTCATCGCCAGGTTGCTTCATCCGCAGAAACCAAGCACACCAGTTCAACAGGACCACCCGAACCTAAACATGTACAGGGCACTCGTGGAAAATTGTGTTTTTGAATTCATTCTATTTGGTTAAACAACAAAAATCAATTGCTCTCATCTCATCTTTAATGATCAAAGAATAGTCACAATTTGCAAACCTATCAATAAAAGTAATTTTTCACCAAGCAGGCTCCAATTGATGTGTGTAAAATTCATGCAGCTCAATAAAACTTAAATCTATTTGCCAAACTATTATTGAGACAGATTTTTATGTAAACTATCAATAGAACACTTTGCTGATGTCAGATTTATTTGGAAAACAAGCCTAGCGTAACAAGCTGAGCAAGAATAAAGCTTAATACAAGTCCACTTGAACATTCATCAAAAGATGATCTGAATTAATGGTCCTCTATATAATCGCGTTCTCTCTCTCTCTCTTACTTTCTCACTTCGGTCCATACTAAGTCTTAAGTCTGCTTGAGGTTTCTTCTCATGATTGAGTACATGTTGGTTTATCTGAGTTCCCCTACCCCTAATGCCTGGGATGGCAAATCCAAGACCAAAAAGTAAAATCCTTCCCACAGTTTGGCTTTAGCCATAGTAGGTTCTGGAGTTCGCCAGGTAAACAAGATCCCGAAGCTCGTATACCTGCAGCAGAAGCATCTGTGGCTAAAGCCAAACCGTGGCAGGGTTTTAACTTTTAGACCTGGACTTTCCATATCTGCCGAATGAGGTGAGCTCACAGGGAAAAAAAAAATCCATCACTTACCCACTTGGGCATCTTGCCTCCCTGAGGGTCATGGTGATGAAATTGCAGGACGATCACAGTCACCACCACCGACATTCCAACTATCATCATGGTGCTGGCAAAGTACTGAGCTAGAAGACACACAACAAACGTGAGCATACTTTCTGGGGATTCAAATCTCATGGTAAAAGACATATCTTACATTTCCGGCAGTGCTGTTAAGAATAGTTAATCGCCACATTCAATCATTTTAATTAGGAGGGCAGTTAGACTTCTCCTTCAGCCATTTAAAGCAAATATTATCTTTGGTTGGGTAGCTACTACTAAATGTCCAACACACCTAGTTGCTTCAACGGATATTCTGATGCAAATAGATTCAAGATTCAAGAAGAAGAATTTAAGATAGTCAAATGCATTTACCTTTCGTGTTATGGACTAACTTGCAATCAAGCATTACCATTAAGTCCAGTCATTCCCAGTGGAAGGCTTCCAACTTCTAAAGCAAACATTCTGCTAAGACTCATGTATTGACTTTTATTTGATTGTGCAGGTCTTCCTAAAACTGAGGTTGACGGGTGCCCCTGAATTACTCAATCTGGGTAGGAATCACAGAGATCACTTCGTCAGCTCAAGGTCTATTTTAATATGTCTGAGTTGTGTGTATGGATTTAAAATCAATTCATTTGATGTACTACTGCATTGCACTGTATAGGATGTGCTATAATTCGTTTAATGCACACATCAACATCAAAATGATTGTCTCCTCCCTCTTCTTTTTCATCTTCCATTTAGCCTTTATTTGTTCTTCTACCCTCTTGTTTTAAGTTTCTTGTCTTGGTGGTGCTGACAGTATATTCACTTGGGCCCCACAATTTTACCAAAGAACTTCTCTGGAGAGCCGTGGGAATGATGTTTGGACAGCCTCAGAGTCTGCCAACTGAACAATTCTTCTCCAGGTGACCATATCTAGAGGTCACTCAGCATTGAATAACACATTTATCACAGCGCATGTGTTAATGCTGCTGGCAGAAACGCTCCAAGGCTTGTGGTCAATAATGTGGAAGCGATGACTGAAATAATCAATAGTCACTTTGCTTTGATGGGCGGAGCCATATTGCAACAGCGTGTACGTGCATATAAATAGCTCAACAACATGATTCCACTGTGTCAGTTTTTTTTCCTATGGGTGATTCTGTGTATATGACATAAATAGAACCTACCGATGAGGGGAACTGAGTCAGAGGTGGCCGGCATGATCTCAGCTACCAGAAGCATGAAAACAGTTAGCGAAAGCAGCACGGTGATTCCTTGCAAAAAAAAAAAAAAAAAAAAAGGCATAAGGAACATACCATAAGGAAAATGATTAGTGTGTGGTAAACAACTGATGCGTGAAATTATTCTTGAAATTACCTATGGTCATAGTCAGTTATCTTCTCAAAACCACAGTAATATGTCAGGTGGAATGCTCAAGGAAGCTTAGGCCTCCAGAAATCTGTCAAATTCATGTTAACTGGTGACTGCTCATCCACATGTTGCAATCCATCAAAAACCGCGGATGGAAGTCCCTTCAGAAATTCAATTATTCCAAGCGGTTTCACATGCATGTATTCATGACACGATACATGATTTATGAAAATGTTTGCATACACATATGCACACATAGTATTGCATGCACACTTTGTACTTAAATGTAGGTTGGAAATATTCAATGCTGTCAAAATTTCTTCTTAAAAAAGGGCATTTTGACCCAACTTGTTCAGTTAAACGAATAACCAATATTTGGGTTGTCCCCCATATTATATTATTATTTTTACTCAACTATTTTTAGGTGAGGTCCTGATTGAGCATCCCCAAAAGACTTGTTCAAGGATGGAACGAGGTTCCTTCACAAGAAACTGACAAGCTTTCACATTCACCCTGTCACTGAGTAGGAAGGACTCCAGTCCTTGAGGGCTGGTGTACTGCCTACCCATGCACTACTCCATCAGGAACCCTGAATTATTTGACATTTTTTTGCATTATCAAATACAATTATTAAATCTAGGTTTGACTAGAAATATTTTCGAGACAACCCACACGATGGAACATCAATGTCACTCTCACTTGACAAAATGTGAACAGAAATTCCAAAAAGGCACAGTTCTAAATCTAGTCTTCCCCAAAACGACAAGGTTACATCTACAAAGCCATGGCCAACTCCCAAAATCTTAATTGTTCACATCAGTGCATCATCTCACCTAGAGAGATCTTTTCTCCTGAGTCAGCAGGCAGCAGGAAGACCAAAAGAGCCAAGCCAGAAATGAGCACGCAGGGAATGAGCAAATTGAGGCCGTAATAAAGCGTTCTGCGGCGCATGGTGACTGTGAAGGTCACATCAGGGTAGGGCTCCTTGCAACAGTCGTAGTATAGCTCATTGCGCTTGACTGGGACACCTGAGGGACACAGGGAGAACCAAGTGCAAAAAACATTAACACAATCATCCCATCTGTCCATCTGAACAGCCATATGGGTGAAAGAAGGATGAATGGAGAGATGGGTCATACAATTAAAGAAATGTATCACATTGCATGCAACAGCCTTGGTTTTGTAGATTATTAGCCACGGCACAAATAGTGAAATATTGGAATGCAGTGAAGCAAATTCCCATCATGGTAACATATTCATTGCTAAGGGATTTCTATTTCCTCTCACATACTACATGTCTGTCAAGTTCGCAAAATATAAAGCAACTTACCCACAAGATCCCACTCGCCATTGGGTATGTAGGTGGATGTGTCCACATCCAGCATCTGAAGATCCAGCAGCCAGCCATTGTGTGTCCAGGAGCCAAACTTCAAGTCACACTTCTGGACATCAAAGGGGAACCAGCGCACGTCAATGTAGCAAGTGCTCTTCAAGATGCCGGGTGGGATGTACTGGCAGTAACCCGAAGCGTTCACCAGAACATTGGTGTGGAAAGTGGCATCGAAGCGGTCATCCGCACTGGGAGGAGAGTAACAAGTGAGAATGGAGACTCCATGAATACATCAAAATAGGTGCTTTGTTTAATATATTGAGGTAAACCAGTGGTCCTCTAGTTGTTTTTACATCAAATACAGCCTAAAAACATTCTTAGTTCTCCAAGTATTAACAGTGAAATAAAATAGCATAGAAAGCTCAAGTGTTCATCAAATACGAGGCAAATTATAGGCCTATCTTTTGTGTACAAGTTATTGTGAGTAGACAGGATTCTGGGAGCCGATCAGCAAGTTTAAATAAATGGATCATCCATCAACGTTCCGATCACAAGATGTTTATGTTAGAATACAGGAGAACTTTATTTCTGGTAACATGGTAGTTGCTTTCAATAATGCATGACAAAAAATGACAACTACATATTTAACTTTATGATATGGGTAAGACATTTTTGTATTGGGTCCATACTGTATCTCAGTGAAAGAATTATGACCCACATAAATTGACATCACATGAAGTGACAATTGCATTTGCTGTATAATAAGTACCTTTATTAGATCCACAAAGATAATCTATACAATAAAACTGTATAATTGTGGGAAGATGGGTTAACAGAGTTAGTGTAAAATATGCATGGGGGAAAAAAATCTATTGCCATCCCAGTGGTCGATTTGCTTCCCGTAATGATTGTTTTACAGCGTAATGCCAAACTCAAGATTATCCTTGCGACTGTACACAGGCTTTGCCCAATATGAAGTAGTATTTCCAAGAAAAAAATAGACACAAATACCAATAACATGCGCCAACAAAGAAGATGAATCTTTGAATAACTTTAGCCTTGTCATCAAGTTGTCAATCACCACAATTAACAAGAGGACAGCAATAGAGCTATATTAAAATTTGAAAACGTTATTCAACAAATAAATTCAATCAAACAATTCCAAGGATTACAAAGTCTTCCAAATTTTTTCTAAATAACTAATTTTTTTAGGCCTATAAAATATGTGGTGGCCAAATAAAATCAGCAACAAGGAACTCTGGAGGAAAGGGAAGCAGGAGCCGGTGGAGAAACAAATATACCAAGAAGAAAGTGAGGTTGGATAGGGAACACCCTTAGGAAACCAGCAACTAGCATCACACGGCAAGCCTTGACCTGGAACCTACAGAGGAAGAGAAAGAGAGGACAGCCTGAAAACACCTGGAGGCGGGACTCTGAAGAAGCTAGGAACCAGCTGGGAAGAAGCAGAAAGGACAGCCCAAAACCGTGTTGGATGAAGAGTCATTGATGGCCTATGCTCCATTGGGAGCGATGGGCGTAAATGAGTAAGTGAGTAAAATAATAATATAGTAGCATAGGCAAGTTACCTGTGCAATAAATGCCTGAGTGATGCGTTTGTGCTTTCTTAGACATTTAACATTTCATACATTTTACAGCAATAGTAATATTTTTTGGAATGAGCCAGCTGTTTGGTGAATTGGGTCGTACTCATGTAAAGAGTTTTTAAATCATGTTTGATGTGAAGCAAACAAACAAACAAACAAACAAACAAACAAACAAACACACAAACAAACAAACAAACAAACGTGTTTTCTCAACATTTCCCCAGGTAACAATAGCTATACCTACTCACCAAAAACTAATCTTAAATAAATAAAACTGTTACGGGAAGAGATAGAGCAACCATGGGCAGCGCAGATCTTCATTGAGTTGGGGGGGTGGAGTGGAAAGCTGGATAATAGGGAGCAACACAGACAGGAAAACAGACTGGTCGGGGAACTAACGGGTAGCATACAGGTATCGAACAGCCAGCTTGCGAGACAGGTGAACCGACCCAAAGTGATGTGTTTGCAAGGTTTAAGTAAGAGGGTGAACAAGCTGGTAGCAGGTGTGGAAATGAGCAGCAGGAGCGGGCAATCAATGCTGATCACTGCATAACAGGATGGGAGGGGTAGCAGCAGAGAAAGAGAACTGTCCGAGGTTCTGATCAGTGCCAGAAGTGGCTGAGAACAATTGACGGAAGGAAAATCTCTGGTTGGATGGCAGATGGCAGGTGGCACAGGCACGGGCACGGTACAAAATCTGCCTTGTCTTGCCTTTGAATTGTATACATACACAGCAGACTCACTGTCAGCTCTAAATGTGAATTAAAAGCGCACGCCATGCATGCACACTCTAATCCCAAATTTGAGAGATAATTTGCTGGATTCGACTTGAGCTTCATTCACAAGCCCAGACAAAGGAAAGCACGAACTGCATCTCAGCGCAATACCTGTAAGGACCTCCTTTTATTTGATCCCGCCTCTGGTCAAAATGAGTCATATAATTGTGTTGTGATTTATTCTTCTTCCATGTGTTCCACTATCAGCTGGAGGTAGTAAAATGGGGCGAGAGAGGCAAAACCACGTCATGAATTATTCAAGCTTTTATTAATGAAAGATTTATTTAAACCGAAGGTGTTCACATCCTTGTAATCCAGGGAACGTGGCGTGTGTAGGAGAGCGCGTATACTTGTGGTGCGGACAACTTTAAAGATGTATGTTGTCTTCAGCCTAAAAATAGCAGCTATGAATTCTTTTGGATCGTACACATGAAAAAGGTGGGCGAATAAACCATCTGCTTTAACAATCAACTGTGGATTTGCTGTGAACACAGAAGAGACATTTTAAAGTCAGACATGCTCTTTTGTAAGTAACAAGCCTTGCCTTCCTGCACAGTCAGACAGAACACCGTAGACCCTACTTTTGTGTCCATTGCAAGAAGTTGGAGTGTTCTTTCTTTTGGGATTTTTGCAGACATGCAGTTAGAAAGGAGCGTCTGTGTCATTGTGGGAGCTAACAGAGTCAACTCATTTCCCAGCCAATAGAAGTGATCCCTCTCATTCCCTTTAAAATCAGCATGCCCGAGGCATTGACACAATATTGAAACAATATTGCAATGAAACATTATTACAATGTTTGCCTACTTCCTTCGATTAAGTACTGAGGCTGATATCAGAAAAAGCTGTCCGCCTGAAAATAATGGGCATCATAAATTGTGCTGAAAGTAATCCTAAAAAAACAATCAAAAACTGAGGTTTTCAGTGAGAAGATTTTTAGCGTTGACATAAAAAAAAAAGCATTTAAAAATAATAATCAAATTAACAAAAACTGCCATATGATTGGTTTTAATGTACGAGTGGTAGTAATGTACAATTGGTAGTAATCAATTTGCACAGTGAACTGACCCGCTACATATTTTTGATTTGGCATTTGCAAATTTGCCGCTGTTATTTGCTTAAAAAAAGCCACTGTCAACTATTCATTTTTCTTGTGCACTGGCCAATATAACCCTATTTTTTATTTGATGCAATCCGGTGCCATCTTTGTGTCAAGGATGCTGAGGTGAAGTGAAAAGTTTGAGTTGGCCATAAGTAGTGCTTTCCCACCATCTTGTGAGATCCATAGGCAATTACAAAGCTTTTGTCATTTTGTTGCCAAAGAATATTGTGTGAGCTTGTTGATCTACTTCTACATACAAAGAAAAATATTGATCGTATCCCCCTTTGACAACTAGCACATCTGTCTTACAGCAAAACCTCGACAACATGTAATTAAACTAAAGACCTTGAATTGCTGTTAGGCATGAAGGTGAGAGTGAGTTTAGTTAGTGCCTGGATACCACGTTGTATTAGTACCTTTGTTGATACCAATGTTTACTCCACTTTAGTGCTTGGCACTACTTTTTCTGAAATGACTGAACTGAGGGGAGTTTGCCCAAGTTCATGATTTCACAGTTGAGAAATAAAATCCTGACATCTGGGCTCAGCGGTTAATGAGATGCCAAGAAGCCCACAGGCAAATAGTAGGCGACAGTACAGTGATTCCCTACTTTCAAGTGTGACATATTTATTGTAAGAAGAGAGCATATACGGCAAATGAAGCGGGCTAAATAGATTAGATCACATCATCATCCTCAAATCATCCACTGTAAGAAATGTGGAAACATACAGCATGGGATCATTTTGCTGAGATAATGTTGCATTACACAACTGTTGCAGCATGTTGTTTATTGTGTATTAATATGCCAACCGATGTAATTTCACATGAGCTTTCATGTACTTTTTCATTTCTCCTAAGGAGGAAAGCAAATCAAAGGCTAAAGCAAAACAAAAAATTTCTCTCCACAGTCATGATGGTTATTGTCCTTGACAGAGTTAATAAGTTCATTTGCAAATAAAATTGGCTCATTGAGCAAACCTACTGTAAGATGATTACAACTATCTTAACTAAGGATAATAACTACCCAAAAAAATCATAAATTTACAAGCAGAAGAGTCAAAAAGTTGATAAATCTGCAAGAAAACAAAATGGGAGAAGCTTGTGAATATAGTAACTGCTTGACAAAATCAAAATCTGTGGAGGGTATGATATATAAACAATAGCTAGAAGAGCTCAGATGATAAAATAAAGAAGAAAATTGAATAGAGTGAATACTGGTAATGACAAAAAGATGAGTCATGAAAGAAAAATGGCAAATGCGAGGCGCGGTGCTGAAGAAAGATGGATGAATGAGAGAACGAGGCAGGAAAGGGAGGTTCCGGGTAAAGGGTTGAGATGGGGAAAGAGAACAATAGGATTGGGATGGGTAATCCGGCAGGTCTAAAAGCTGAGCTTTAAATATTTGGGTTAATACACCCAAACCTTTGTTCTGTCCTTGTGCTCCCTTTGACATATGTGAAATAGACCTGATACTTAAATACACAGTAACAATTTTCTTTAACTAAAATGAAATGATCTCATCCTGAAAGTACATGTGTGTTATTTAATCAGCATTTGAGGGTCATTAATGTTGAAGCACCACTTGTTCGAATGTTTGATATACACTCCCAGACATTTGAGTTGCTAATCATTTATTTTCTCTGCTGCGTAAGTAGTTTTTCTCACATGATCTCACACTCTCATCCGAGACAATTGGATTTTTAAAATATCAACCCTTTACTCTGCTTTTTCTCCAAAGAGAAAAAAAATCGGCACATTATTTTTTATTACTACCCTTATCCAGAGTGAGACCAATAATAATCATGCTGTTAATAAGAGATTATTTGGAAGCTATTTCTATTTCTATGTCGGGATTAAGAAGAGCAGATAGTAAAATAGTGCCGGATGAGAAGGATTAGACTGTAATTGAAAAAAAGTATTTTTAAAAACCCATTTTTATGACAGAGAAACCACAAGATACTCACATTCGCATTAATGTGTGTGTGTGTGTGTGTGTGTGTGTGTGGGGACTTAGAAAACACTTGGTAACGATAATAATTTGCATCAGCTATTTGTTTTGCTTCAATCCCCTTGATTTAAAACAAAATAAAGCTGGAGTGTGCGAGAACAAGGAAGAGCAATTGAAGACAATTTGAACAAGACATTAAGATAATTACAAAGTCAGCCTATTAGCGCGGAAAAAAATCTATTTAGGATTAGAGGTCTGAATGAATGTCTCAGAGGGATTTGGACAAACATGTCCTTACATTAATCTTCAGTACTGTGGTTGTGTCTAAGCAAAGATTCACGTCAGTTCCAGTCATCATTGCGCCCCCTCTCCTCCAAAAAAGCCCGTTTTATCACTTAGTTTTGTCAATATTTATCTTCTTCATGCTGCTGCTCATATTTCATTTGACATTTCTATGCAGGGGGTGGCTATCTACAATTATGCTTCTGCACGACTTATTTTCTCTATTTATTGCCATATCTTATAATGCTTTATAATCAATGGCGTTTGCAATATGATTATGTAATGTCCATGAAAAAAATCAGCAATGATGTACAGTTCCAATAAACCTTCGTTTGCCTTCCTGCACATGAACAAGTGCATACATGATGCAAGTGCATGTAAATGAGCCTGCTGGAAGAAGGAAGAAGTCTGACCTGTTGTAAAGAAGGATGTCAGGAGTCCAGATCTGGTCTGAAGGGAATCGAAGGTTCTGGACACCAGGGTAGTTTTCTGGGTTCCAGCTCAGGTAGATATCAGTCCAGTACTGAGAGACAGAGAGATATTCTACTTCTATATGACATTTATTTGCACGGTTGTAGTAATGCTTATATAAGCGAATGAGAAGGGTCATATCTTTCTAGGGGTATGTTTCCATGATCTTTCATTCTGGGAAAGATGCTGATGGTGCACAATCTTGTAAGGGCCAGTAAAAATTCAAAATACAATTTTCATGCGCGCATGCTTTTCTTTCAGAGGTGATTTTATGCTTGGCAGCTTTAATTTTATAGCCTGAAACTGTAACTTTCGGTATTGCAGGTTTTGACCAGCCAGACGGCGTATATTAGGGTTGAGCACTGTATAACTCACAAGGACTCATTTGTATTGGAAACAAGTGTTCACCATAGACAGCCAAGACCCTTGCAAATGTATGATGCTACACCATATGGACACAAATGGAAGTATCAGTGATGTTATTCTGGATGAATGGACATAATAAATCCCATAGACATTTTGTAGAAAATCTTTGCAATGACTCACCAGCTGCAGCCAGGCGTTCGTCATCAACACTTGGTTCTTTTCATCCTGACACCAGAGAGAGAACATCAAGAAAATACATTTTTTTTACACAAATACGATGCAACATCTTGAGGAATGTAATTCTTTCAAATTGTGTTTATTGTGCATTGTTTTATTGATGCTAAAAATACCAAATTTGAGCAGTTTGCTTAACTTGTAAGTTTTAATTGAATGCATTATTCTTAACATCCTTTTCATTTGGATCAGTTATCCACAGAGAAATATAACAGAATAATAATTCAATGTTTTAGTACCATTTTTTTTTTTACAGTTTACAGTTTTATTTGTCTTGCTTTATAGATGCTTTTATATTACACCAATGGGACAAAACCTTGGGATTTTTACTACATCCTAAGTGAGACTGTTTTCATTTGTAAATATATTAATTATACATTTGTGAACACTTTAAAGGCTTCAGTTAGTCTACAATGTAGATTTTTAGGACGGTGGAAGGTAGCGGTCGGAATTAAAAGAAATAGAACAAACATAGGAGAACATGTAAACTACGCTATGGAGAGCTTGAGCCGAGATAACTACTATATTACCGTTCTGCCCAAGAAGCAATGCGGTTTTGTATATTTTATGTACTGCAGGGAGTGAAATTGTCAATGTTTCGAACAATGCAAGGAGACATTTTCATGTTGCAACATTGAGAATCTGATCTGCATGCTCCGTAAGGAAAACACAAACGTTCGCTATGGATTTGAAGACAGAATTTCAGGAAATGAAATATTGTCTTGCTTTTTAATTTTTTTAAATATTTTGACCTTTTCCTTTCAGCTTGAAATGTGGCACACATGGCACACTCTCCATCATGTCAGACAGCAGACGATGCAGATGTTGGTGCAATGCTTAATGTCAGTCTCTTCAGAGATTTATAACTTGTCTGCTAAAGGATCTGCAATCCGTCTTGGAATTCAGCTTTTTAGAATGTGGATGTTGCAACTTCAAATAATGATGTCATTTATATCATCCTTCCTGAGATGAGCACACAGACCTTTGAAGCCCTAAATGACTGCCCCTCAGACATCTTCCTCATCCAATTAAGCCCTCTTGAAGACCCTGCACCATCTTGGTTCTCTGGGTCTTGCTTAGCTTGCCACTGTGTCCTGCATTTTGGTCTAATTTTCCACGTCTCTCGTTCTAATTGACTCTTTTCAGTCTAATAGCACATGGGTGACATGAACTACTTCTGCTCATTGGTCGAACGTATATGACATTTCTGTGACTAGAATTTTTGAAGATACAGTTTATGGATAGAAACCACAAAAATAAACGTGTTTATCCTAAACTATGCTGTTGCTATGCCTTAGTTTTGAACACTGCAGCATTGTCTTGCTGCCCTAAATCTTGTCTGAAAGCCACAGTTATTTCTCTATCTCCTTATTCTTGGCCATTGTTGTTGTTTCTTAGTGTGTCATGAATTGAATAATGTCTGCCTTTCACAATTCTTCTAGGTACTTTTTGTATTAAAAGCTGAACACTCCAAGCAAAGGGAAATAGAGCAGACTCATTCACATATGTGGTAGAAAAGCGGTATAGCTGTCAATTTAGCTTTTTTTGAGGAACAAATGCAAAAAAAAACCCAATAGTTTATCCACTTTGTTGAAGATAATACCGAGCCACGCAACCACTGTAATTTCCTTAGAGTGAAAGAAAAGAGGCCCTGCAGGAGGAAAAACACCACATTAGCACAAGGACTGCAGTTTTTGTCCATTTTGACAAAGAAGAAGAAACAGAACCACTTTTCTTCTTCTGTAAGAAAATCTGAATTGCAAATCAAAATTTAACCTCGCACAGTATATCAATGCACTGTTGGTCAAGGTCACTGTTGTGGCTACCCCAGATTGTTTCTGTGCTGTCCCATTGAGACGAGCAACTAATGGAGGTTAAGAGATTATTGCTATATGAACATATTTGTGTGTGTGGGGAGAGGGATTTCGAAAAAATGTCTTTCCCTGAGTCAAATCGCTCATATAACACGAGTTCATGATTATGTACATCGATGGCGTCGGACGGAATTCTTGTATCTCCAGAATCAACACTTTTCCGAAGACCCCAAAAATGGCAGTTTTACCCAAGCGTTAACACTGCATCGTGTACAAGAGCAAGCCATTTTCAACAATTTAGATTAGCCAATAATTTTTCAAGGTGTATATGGTGTTGATGCTTTATGGTCCACTCCATTTCAATTTGTTTTCCACATCATACAAGAGAGCAAAGCTTGATGTTGACAAAATGCAATACTGCATTTGATTTGATTGTTACAGACTTTCACTGTAAATAAGTAATTTAGAGGGAATTTACGAAGAGAATTTTATCATTCAATGCCACATCTTTCATGGCATATACCTGGCAAATAGGTTCTAACATGTACTGTTCATGCTCCTCACCACATCTATTATCTGCAGAAGAGTGAAGCCCAGCTCCACCAGGATGGCAGCTGAATCATTGACCACTGGTCTTTCCAGTCGGTTGTAGTTAGCAAGCAATTCTTTGTAAAGTCTCCTCTGGTACTCTCCTTGCAGAGATCCTGGGGACCAACAGGAGCAAAGTTACACAAGGTAGCTAATTTCCGTAATACAGCAAAGCTTTTTTTTATTTGTTTATTTTCATTTTAACAGCGCCACTTAGACAGCTGCACAAAACAGTTCAGCTCGGCTTTCCATGGAGGAATTCCTCCATTTGGCAACCATCCCAATTGCAATTATAGTCAGCTGGATGACAGAAAGAGCAAGTCAATCCTAGCTTTGAGAAGAGTAAAAGGGGCGTGCATGTCTTCAGCATGGCAGGGTGCTGATCGGGCCATTAATGCCCAAATGGGAAGCGTTAGGGCAAGTTAGCGTTTGAGGTCAGACAAAATAGAGCAAGCTACCAGAGTCTAGTCTGCACATAGTACAAATCAGCATTTCGAAAAATATCTTAAATTACATATCAAGGAAAAATATAGATTGAATGGGATTTTTTTTTTTTGTGCGGCACAAATGATTAGAAATTATATTTAAACTAGGGGTTATTAAATTGATGCAGAAAGACTTAAGAAATGATCAGTGCAAGAAAAGCCATAATTTTGTGTATTTTTGCACAATGTACTCAGAGACCAAATAATGAGCTTGTGTGTTTTGTCACAGTGTGAACTGAGGTTCATAGAAATATATTAAAAAAAAATTATTAAAGCAGTCATTAGTACGGGGTATTAGTGATCCTGCTGCTGCCTGACTCATGAAATCATGCTGGTGAGGAAGAAAACAATCTATAATATTCAATGCCCGAACAAACCATGTGTGGCTCACGCCAGACACAAAGAAAGGCACCCCAATGTATTTATTTTTATTAAATATCTCAGTAATGAAGCTACTTTTATAAAAAGCTGAGTCTCCTGGTCTCATCGTAGATATTCCCGTAGCAGAGGGTAAGCATACTGATTTAGTGTTATTTCAGCCCTCGTTCTGTTCAGCACTCAATTCCTGGAGTAGCGAACTTTTCTTTTGTCACGGTGCACTTTGATTCACCACAGACCATCTCTACCAGTGCATCTTTAATGAATGATGTTTTTTTTCCGTGGAGGGGGGGGCAGAAAACCTAAATTCAATAATGTTAGGAGATGTGTAAAATGCAACTTTGATTTGCAAATTGTTTCCAACCTATATTCAATTGAATACACAACAAAGATACAATAATTAATGCCTGAAACATGTTCAAAAAAGACTGGGACAATTAAGGAATGCTTAAAAACATTCCAGAGGTTAACAGGTTGATTGGAAACAAATGAGTGTCATGAATGGGTCTAAAAGGAGCATCCATGAATAGGTTCACAGATGCACCAACAGTGGGTAGAAGGCAGACTCCAACTGCCTCATCCTCATTGGCAGACTTCACATCATTTGCAAGTGGAGATATTTGCGTTCCTTGAAAATGTACTTTGCGCACACCAATCTCTTGCATCTTCATGCCATGCCGGCCTCACTCTGCACTGATTTTAAAGGGAATTAGTTGAGTCGCTTTATTGGATGCCAAACAAGTCAGCTATGTTCCTTCCTACATTGTACAACAGCACAAGCACCTTTTTACCTAGCCTTCTAGGAGAAAAAATACAACTCCACTGATTCAAAAAGTTTGACTGCACTCGTTATGCACTGGGCATGAATATAGGGCACTAAATGTCCATGACCTCTGATCCCTCAGGCAGCGCTGCATCAAAAAACCTGTAACATTGAGTAAAGGATTTTGCCACATAGGCTCAGGAACACTGAAAAAAGACAATTCCAGTGTGATGTAAATGACCCAGAATTGGACCCAGAAGCAGACAGGGTACAGAAGTGGCAAAGTAGAATGATTTATGTACAAACTCAAAATCAGGCAACAGGCAGTTAAAGGCACAAAGTAACAACAAAAAACAAGGCTGGACGTGTTACTGGCAGAGCGCACGACGAGTGGTTTGGGAGTAGACTTGTTCTGGCAACGTCTGACGGAGCAAGGCCCAACCTATCAAAAAATAAATGACCGAAACACAGTCATAGCAGCCGGTTAACACAGTTTGTCACTTAATGCAAGTTAATACTCAACCATTCTAAGCAAAAGTCATATATGAACCTTCTCAGATGGACAAAGTGGAGAAGTAGGCTGTACTTTTGTCTAGCAAGTCTACATCTCGAATTTGCTTTTTGAAATAAAAGATTTCATAACCTCCATGTAGAAGAGGAAAAAAGGACTATCCGGAATGTTTTCAAATTAAAAAGCCTCTTTGCATCTTAATGGGATATACGTATTTGTGCCCATGACACGTGTACTTTGCACCATTCATGCTGAAAGCTACATAAAGGTTTTTGGAACAATGTATGCTGAGATCCAAGCAGTGTCTTTTTAAGGGACATTTTCATCTTTCAGCAAGACAATGCCAAGTCACATTCTGCACGTGCTACAACAGCGTGGTTTCAAAGTAAAAGTACTGAACTGGCCTATTTGTAGTCCAGACCTGAAATGTGAAATGAAATGAAAATGTGTGGTGCATTATGAATTGCAAAATATGACCTTAGAGACCAAGGACTGTTGAGAAACAAAGAAGTCAACCTCTAGATCTTCAACAATTACTGTCCTCTGTTCTCAAGTCCTTAAAACGAAAAGTGATAAATGAACCCTTGTCCCAGCTTATTTGGAACATATTGCAGACATCTAATTTCAAAACCAATGAATATTTGCCCCCCCCCCCCAAAAGTCACATTTTTCATTACAACATTAAATAACATATCCTTGTCATGTATTCAGGCTGAAAAGGATTTTCAAATCATTGTATCGTTTTAATTTAAGTTTTACACAAGGTCATAATCTTGATTGAATTTGGATTTTTTTTTTCAAGTCAATCAGCAAAAAGGCTTCACTCATCCATAATGCATGATAGCGATGGGCTGTGGTGAAGATGGAATTTTATTGTATAATATCTAAAAATACCAATTTTGTGACAAACATACACTCACCGGCAGCCCCAACTTAAAGCAACCCAGCAAAGCTACACAATGTTTCATTAGAAATTAACACCTGAGGTTGTACAATTTTAATGTTCTAAAAAATATTTGTACCCAGTAAAGTCACTCAAAGCTTCAAATGATCTCTCAGCTTTTTGGTCAAAAATTGTTTTAAATCTACACAAAGCATCCTTTCAAAATTAGGATTTGTCGAGTAAGATGTGTACCACTGCCATTTTAGATCAGCTTCCCTAAATGATCGACTCAAAACAACTCTTGCTTAGTTTCAACAGAATGAGTGTCCATTTAAACAAATGGCCATCTTGTGAAATTAGAAAGGAAACAACAAAGTCTAAGTTGGAGATGCACCTTAATGGCAATGACACCGCACTCATTCATACGTTGCAATATGGGCCAAGTGTTTAGACATAGAATCCTAAAATAGTCTTTAATGTTCCATGCAGGTTGAGGAGTGTGTACTGGAATTGGATCAGAACACTGCGTGTAAAATTAGTTCTGATTTAATAAGCAGCGCTAGAGCACCTCTGGGCACTAAAGGAAGCCCCAGGGTATCAGCACCACAGCAGGGGCTGTGAGGCAGAGGCGCTTTTAGCTTTGTAGCGTCGTACAAAAATGCACATTTCTCATGCTCCTTCAGTACTTCTTCCTTCACTGACCTTGTTTCCTTGACATCAAAAACAATATTTGACTTCATGATGCAACCGATGACAAAGGCAATATGGAACAAATGAAATTGTGAGAATTTTAGTGAAACCTCGCTGGAACATCAGTTTTACATACAGACCTATTACATAAGTGCCAAACGTTCACAGTTGTTTTTATTTTTTAGATCGGTGCAGAAATTTACAGTGGCCTATAATGTACAATAATATAATTTTTTAATTCCTTCTGTTTTGCTAAACATTCATGGGGACAGCATGGCTCAATGTTTGGTTGGTCATCTCCCAGCCCAGAGGTTGAGGGTTCGACCACAAAGTGTCCTTAAGCAAGAAACTGAACACTCAGGTCGCTCCTGATGCCCTTAGGTGCTATCAGTAGGTACTGTAAATGCAAAGTTCATGTAAAGTGCTTCGAGTGCCTTACTATACAAGTCAAAGACTGATTATTGTTCTGTATTTTAACATTTGTCATTATGGTGGCATGTAGATTTTTTTTTTTTGCTACTTGCCGTAAAAAGTTTGAGAAGCTCTCGGCTGAATGACATGATTCCACATTTATTCAGAAAGAGTCCATATACACAGCGCTACGAGTAAATAGAATAATTCAAAACATTCAACATTCAAATCCAGTCTTCAAGTGCACTATGACTTTAAATTGTGTTTTATTTTGCTGCCTTGTTGTTTTAATGCAGCAGCATAGTGCACATTGTTGGAATCATAAGCGTTTTAAATGTCACATGAAAATTTAAAAAGGAAAAATCAGACGCTTGTTCTTATCTTCTCTAATCTCTACATCTGCTTTTGTCCCAACCCGATGCTTTATACATCCCCAGTGTTGCTCATGAAGCTCTAATTTATGCAACCTAATTTTTAGTATATTTTGTTTGAGCATCCTCTCGTTTGATCTCATTCTCTCCTCTCACAGTCTTTCTGGCTGCCCTGAATCCACTTGCTTTTTTTTTTGTGTAATAAATTAACACATTCCGTAGCCAATTGGGTTTTGGATTGAAATGAACAACGAGCCAAGAAAAACATGATTGGCACCATTTCCAATTGGTACGCATCACCTAAAAATGAATGCAAGAAATTTAGTAGGATCTCTTTTTATGCAGGCTGTGTTTCTCCTGCATGTTTGTTTGGGGGTTAATCAGGCCATAATTTTCTACTGCTGTCAAACAGCTCGGCGATAACGTCTGACTTTGAGACATGCTCATCCGAGCTGGTCTACCCAAAAACAGACCGCCACAGGGACCCATTGTCCCTTTCACAGGCTCACACACATATCTCATGAACACACACTCAAAGACAGAGACACAGGAATGTCTGATGTTTTTGTGTCTGCGCTTAGTGGCGCTAAACCTTCTCAGGCTTTAGCGTCTCACACACATTTATTTGCTGACTGTAAATTAGTGTATGTAAATTCCAAGCGTATTTTACAATAATTCAATGCAATACTGTGTGGAAAAAATATACTTGGAAATATGTTTTAAAAGTAACATTAATGGTCCAACACTGTTCTTGAAGTGCATTGTCTTTTTAGTAAAGACATAAGGGTCAAATTGAAATCTTTGCCTCTCTACCACTTACTTAGTCATTATCACACGTCTATTTCGTCCATTCAGACTTTGCTGCATCTGAATTTGCCTAGATCTGCATAAGTAAACCAAAGCTTGGAATTCATACGGGTCACATGAATCATGATGAGTAAACACAGTGGTAAACAATCGGCACAAAAAAGAGAAAAAGTCATCCAATTACGTTAAATCAACTTTGATTAAAGACACTGACACTTGGTTGCATAGGAGACATCCAAATACTAAACGGATTTGATCGGATCAACACAAAACATGAGACCGGATTTGAAAAACATAAAAGAGCATCGATCCTTTAGTGTTTTGGGCCAGCTTTCAAGACCTGCAGGGGGGACGGGTTCTGCACAAAGAAAGCGCTGTCAGCCCACCCCTCCGTCGGGGGCTGCTGGTGAGTCAACCAAATGACAACTCTGCACATCTCCAGCTACTTTGGTGCAAATATGTGTTGGCTTGTGTGCAAGTGTGTATAAAAAGTAATGCAAATATTTCAATCCTGTGCTAAAAGGGGCTGAAAAATAAATTCCCAAAGCAGCCTTTGTTGTTTAATTCAAATGGTGACACACTTTTGTTTGAGAAAGAAAAGAAACTGCACTTGAATACCTCGGCCAAATAATATAGAATACACTCACTGAGCCCTTTATTAAGAACACTGATGCAAAAATAAGGTCAAGATCGGAGGAGTTCTGCAATGAAGCTCTGAAGGTGTTCAGAATCTGCCATCTAAAACTCAGGTCATCTTGTTTGTTATCCAAGAGAAGAGGTGATAGTTGGGCACCAGTTGAATTAAAAACCATTTCAAAAGAAAATAGAGTTGAAGTGGGGTGAACATTTTTTGGCAGGTTATAGCACCTGAAAACAGCATCCTAAGAAGCTTCTGCCAGATTAAAACCTTCCAGAGTTGAAGTTGCCTACATTTAAATTTACAACTGCAACAGTGTATACAACAATTTCAAATGTAATGATTAAATGAGTCCTACTTAAAAAAAACAAAAACAATCATTCAAGGACTTCAGAGAGAACTTTGTGCATTAAAACGTGAAAAGAGCAGAATGTGACAAACAGAACATATGGACAAGTGTCTTAATAGCGCTCTCCAGATAGATCGCATCATATAGGGGAGTTTTATAATCTATGGCAAGGGATCACAGCCCTAAAACCACTTGATGTTTAATCCTAATCCGGAAGCAAAGACCTCCAATGTGTCTTCAACTTTCATGCTATAACGCGCTCTGTTAAAACTGATGCTAGTGCTAACCCAACATGATACTGTAGGTGTCCAGCTTCGTCCAGCAGTATTTCAGATCATTTATTAGGTGATTTAGAGACTCAATAAAAGCAGTGGAGCATTAACTTCACTAGTAAAATGTTTGACATTTCAGACTCTGGAAGATGAAGGTCACAAGAGGTTTCCATTGCTTTGAGGTTCAAGAACAAGATAATGTGTCAATTTAAGTGTCATCATTGACTGAAGAGTGTCACATAAACCACCATATGCCATGGGTATCAAACTGAACAAGGCATTAAATATGCTAAGCTATATGTAGGCCATTATTAAATACCAAAGAGGCTCGGGAAGAGTCACTTATTGCTGACTTGGGGAACATATTAGTCTGCAGTACAGAATAAAAAACAGTAAAAGAGACACCAAGAGAGAGAAGAGACGTTGAATGGAAATGATGCAGATAATTTTACAGTATCTGGGCCAGGCAGATTTGGGTTTACGAGTGTCTGCACCTTCATGAGGGTCAAGAATAAAAGATCAATCTAAAAAGTTGTTGGATGTGCCAGATACACAGCACAGGGCTGGTGGTCGTTTGAATCCTATTCCCAAACTGAATACGAATTTTGTTTTGATGAGTCTGACTTTGAAAGTTACTTCAACTTTTATGTACAACTTGTGTTCAAAGAGTAGCAAAACCTCAGCGGTGAATAAGGATAAGAATTGAAAAATCTCTCTCTGAGGGTTGCTTTGCTTGCCTGATGATTCCTCTTGTCAATTGAGTGATGGTGTCATAAGAAAGAAAAGGATTCTGCTTTGGAACTTTTCCAACATGGTGTGGAGGCAGAAGCACTCCAAAGCTTGCCTATATTTCATGTATAAAAGATAACACTTGGGCTATTTGGAACACTTGCAAAACATTAGTTTTATCAAATGTTACATGATTATAATGTACATTGTCCAGAAAAGATGAGTTTATATTGTTTGAGTCATGAGTGTGTGTGGGTCACTTTTCTATTAGCGTGCATTGATTGCTCATGCCTGGAGAGCTGGCACTGTAATGACGTGCTAAAGAGGCAACCAGTTATCTTTTCTTTGCCACTTGTGAGCTGAGTTCAATAAATGGCAGTTTGAGTATGAATGTGTGCAGTTTGCATGAATGTTTGGCATCAAATATACATTTACCAAATTGCCAGAGGAGCATAGATGTTAACAACAATGCACATTCCTTGAAAACTATAGTATTATCATTTAATATTTATATTTTACCAGTGAGTGGTGTTTTTCCTCAGAATATCTGCGTTTTATTCAATTTATATTTGTCTTGTATCAATTTAATTGCTGTTCTATACAAAATACAGTATGAGTTTTAGAAATATATTACCTAACCCTAACCCTAACACAATACCAGAGGAAATTGCTATTCATTTCATAGGATTCAAACATTAAAATTGGTACAGAATGCACAATTTCCAGACTATCCATCTATCCATCTTCTATTCCTTTTATGCTCTTTTGGGTTGAAGGTGAGCTGGAGCCTACTCTTTTTGGAGTTTGGTACACCCAGAACAGGTCACCCAAGGTCACTTGTAGAAAATATGAACAACCGTTCCAACTCACAAACACAGGGAAAACATTTAAACTCCATCCAGAAAGACAAGAGCGAATAGTCCACCATGCTTCCAGCATTCTGTCTGACTTTCAGTTTTAATTGTCATCTTAATGGAACGCCAACCACTTTCAGTCCAACAATAATCTTTCCTAAGGTAATGATGTGTCAACTACCAATTGTCATATCAGCCATGTACAAATACCTCCAAGATTTACAAAAACAGTGGTTGATCTGCACATGATATTGCTTTTAAAGCTCTATTTACTATTTACCACCTTTAGTATCAAGTGAAGATGGAGAAGAGCATTGAATACGTTCTTAAAGCCCCGTCGCCTAAAAATCATATATGAAGATAAATTGATTAGTTAATGCTGGATGGATGGATGGATGGATGGATGGATGGATGGATGGATGGATGGATGGATGGATGGATGGATGGATGGATGGATGGATGGATGGATGGATGGATGGATGGATGGATGGATGGACGGACGGACGGGCGGATGGATGGACGGATGGACGTGCAAGTGGGAAGTAGGCTATAGTATCATTGGTAGCGATAGTTGTACCGTTTAATTACAATGCACCCTGTATGTAGAGTGTATGAAAGTTAGATTTATGTATTGCACATCGAAAAACAACTGTAGATTGTAGATAAATTGTAGAATATACACCATATTATGTTAATATCCATATTGTTGATTGTACATATCTAGGTATAACATAATAGCATGTGTCCAGAATTGTTCATCAAATATTTGGTTAAACATTTGAATTTAAAAGGATCTTGCACTTCAAGTGCAGGGATCATTATTGCTCAACTTTCAAAACTTGAAGAATACTCCTGGATTCCATGAATAACCAACACAGGTGTCAAATCACGTTCAGCTTCAACCCCACACACTTGGTCCAACCTGTGCCCTTACTGGACAGACCTTGAGCGTGCACTGTAAATAATGTGTTTATGTCATACATACCTTTGAAGAGAAGGGCTGTCCACATGTAAAATCCAACCAAACACGCGGCCCAAAACTTACAGCACCGCATCCTGGCAGGTTGGCACCGGCCCTGGCTACGGGCTCTCTGCTGCTGATGCTCTTTGTCGTTTGGAGGGTGGCGGGAACAAGATGCAGGAGAGAGGCGGGGTAAAGGGAGAAGAGTGAGCGAGAGAGGAAGGGAGGGGGCACCGTGCCCGCTATTGACAATCCAGAACAAGTGAAGATTAGCGCGTTCATGAGACTTTACGATATTGCACAGTGGTGCACGCTTGTGGTGGTCAAGGAGCGATTTCAACTTATTTTGCCAGAAAACATCTGTTAGGACCCGTCCAAATAACATGATACAGCTTTTAATCATGTAGGTCAGAGATGAAGAAATAAAAAAAACTTGGATAAACTGAAATAATTATGATTTTTGTCACAAATGAGCCAACCTGCAAATTTACTTGGCGAGAAATCGGATCGTCTTTCAAAACCGAATCTAGAGATAAACAAAACTAGTATATTGCTCAACAACTGTGCACACCTCATAAATGGAATGTGGGTGTTTTCAAACTGAACCAATAACCTTTAAACTCGTGTTATTTGAAATTCAGCTAGCAATAGGGATGTGGAGAAATGGGGATATAGATGCCCTGACACATACCTCTTTTCACTTTAAAGTTTTTAAAAAGTAGTATTTTATTTTTGTTTACCATGTCCTTCTTTTGGAAAGTTTGTGACCTTGTGACTGCAGATCATATGTCCTCCGCATATTTGTTTCTTCATGTAGCTTTTTCATATAGCCAATCTCTATCAGCATTTCAAAGAATGTTTGAGACTTATAAAAATTAAATAAATAAATTATCCCCAGTGAATTTGAGTGGGTGTCAATCTTACGAAGATCTTGCTATTCGTAGGCCGAATAGTCATGGTCCCTCCATGTTGCAAAATAAAATATCCAATCTGGCCTTGCACCTAGAGACTCCAAGCATATCTCAGGACAGTGCCCCCCCCACTCTTGCTACTCCACCAGTGATAATACTGTACTATGAAAATGTTGATAGTTTTAGATAATTAGCCAATGTTACATTCTGCAGGTGTACTCATTGATATCAGTTAATTGTCACATAATATTTACTCATGTTCACACTTCCAACATTCTCTCCCAAATATTGGTTGTTTTTATCATTATTGTAGGCCAGTGTGGCTCAGAAGCAGATGAGCTCTGGAGACAATTCCCGGCAGAAATAGAATCCAAGAAGCAATGAGGTGGAAAAACTCTTTAAATGTTCTTATCGACTCTCTCTTTCACGCGGTTTTACTGTAGTTCATTCAAAAAGCAGTGCTGCCATTGCATTCATGTCTCAAGGCACTCTTTTGGAAGACTATCGTGTATTTAGATTTTATTTGCTTGAATGTGCTCGAACAGCCATAGAGGACACAGAGCTCATTACTGGACTAAAAGATAAGTTTTTACATTTTCCAAGACCAAATCTTTATCACGTGATATTAGTCCATTTTAAGCTGTTATCCTGACGGTAAAATTGATGTAGAAAGAGAGTGTACATTGAAATGTATTTTTAAAGACAAAAAACAGCTGGAAAATAAAAACGATTTGCCCACTTGCCTTATTACAGTATAAAAGTTCACTGTGATTGTATCTTTTTAATGCTAACAAATGCTTAAGTGACAGGTGATGAATGTAACGGGTGTATAATATAATTATTTGAATATCTGTAATTGGTGGAAATCGAAAGTCAATAATGTGCAATAGCTGCATGTCTATGTTTTTGCCTTGCCGAAACGCAAACTAACAACCAGTGACCGATGTATCGTTCGGGTTGCTTCTCAATCAATGACTGCAAAATTAGATGTTCTTGACTTTTTTCAGTTCAAATGACAGTTAGGTGGTAAGTAAACTAGAGGTGTAAAGGAAGTAGTGAGCTGATGATCTGATTTGCTGTTGAGAAGGAAGCAGACTTGAAAAACTGGGTCAAACTTACATAGTGACAAACTAACGGGTCTTGCTGCTTGATCTAATCTAAATTGTGCTGTTAAAAAATTGTCAGATTGATTTACTCCATGAAAGAGTTTGATTCCCAACTTCCATTGTCATCGCACAGGATTCACACTATAATTTTTTAATGAACATACATTTTGTTCACAAATTAAATACAATGCAATGGTAGCTGCATCTTCGTGACTAACAGGATTTGTATTTAAGAGAGTATTATGCTCCATATGAATTTGTCCTTCCCAAGTGTGAAAACAGTTTGCTTGCACTAAATATATTCACCCCCCCATCTTGTGCCCTGAGGGTTGCACACACACAAGCCTGCATTATGGAATAAACTCTCTCCCAAAAGCTCCCCAGTTTGAGCTCCAACAGTTGAGCCAGCAAGACCGGAAAATAAACAGCACCAATAAAGTCTTTAAAACTTCAAACATGCATGTCGATAGACAACAGAAAGATCATTGGTTCATCATGTTAATGTCAACCTGCATAATGGTGTGTTACTTTTACAATATAACAATAATCTTTCTGTGGGTGTGTGCCAGGAGAGAGACAGTAAAGAGGTAAGTGTAGAAAATAGTGCAAAGAGCGGAGGGAGATGTTAATTCTCTTATCTTTAATACATGAGCAGTGTTCCACTAATGGACTTAAATGTTGTGGCGTTGCTTTTTCACTCTTTTATCTTGGCTCTACATCTCCTTGTGTGTGTGCAATTTTCTTTTTTAGCTCTCTCTTTTGTTGGCTTCTTTTCTCATCTGTGGTCACAGCAAAGACCATGGTGGAGAATTGGAATGTTTGGACACAAATGGAATTCGGTCACAAAACTTTGCATTTTTTTTCCATGAATAGAAGTGGATCAGCTAATGATGTTTGGGTGTCTTGTAGTTTGTTGTATTTAAATTCATCCATCTGTTGTAATGCGGTCGGACCTAAACTCAATGACGAGCTGGATAAGGTACTCCAAGTATTAATCTCACGATGGTGCAGTGCAGCTCTACAGAAGTGGTTCATTAGTTAAAGGGCTGCTGGAGCCATTCATGAATGTAGTCAGAACCCCACCCAGTGGAGGAACCGTTATTGTTCTGATACACACAGACAAATGCACACACACTACAGAGAAAGTAGAAGTAGAGAATATATTCTTTAAAATAAATCTTTGTTTAACAACACAATTGAAATTGACGATATACTTACAGATCACATCCATAAATGCCAGGGTTCCTAAATAAAAATTAAGAAACATTGACAATATTGAAATGGGACCATAACTTGAAAGTTTTAACAACTTTGTTAGAAAATGGTAGTAAGAGAGTGTACACGATACAAGATAATGGGGCATGACTTACGCATCTATGAAAAAAAAGAAAGCTCAGAGATGTATTCTTGAAAGTATCACATTGTGTACTGCTTTTTCTGCATGGCTTCCTCTTAAATTTCAAATCATGCTCGGAATTATTCATGTTTCTTACATTTTAAGCGTAACCTCAAGAAAGTGAGCTCATTAAAATGTAGAATTGTTTGAAAGACTGTGTATGCATGTATTTTTTTTGTATAATGTTTTTCTTTCAAAGCAAGACTTTGCTTTTTCTTAATTGGTATTGTACATAAATTGTACATTGATGACTGCTTAATACAGTTGTTGTCTTTATTATAAATCTCAGAGCTTAACTTGTTCCCAAAGTGAAGCAGCAGTGTGTGTGTGTGATTGTGTGTGTTTTGGACAGTTACCTTCTAAGTCTTGTTTGTTTGACGTAACGCATTCCTCTCAGCTTCTTACTGAAAGAAACTCTTGTTCTCTTCCACATTCATTTGTGAGGTTCTCAGTTTGAAGCTGAGATCAGCACTCACTCTGCAGGTAAATTTGGAGCATTTTCTTCTCAGGATAAATAATGTACTGTATTTTATTTTACTCTCTAAATAGTTTTGTGTTGAAACTATGCACCTAAAATGCTATTTTCTTTTGATAGACATGAAGTTTGTAATGCTTTTTGCTCTTTTGACTGGTAAGTACAATGTTTATTATAATTATTATATCATCATCAAGTCATAGGTCACTCAAATATAAATGTGTATCTATTATATCTATTATTATTGTGCAGGTGAGCCTGATCTTGGTTTTAGTAATGTAAAAATGTGGTGAAGAAATTTACTCTGATTGGCTGTACAATATGCTTGTAGTATATTTAAACAATGAAGGGTAGTCTATTTACTATATTTTTTTCCCAACTCCATTAATTCATCATTCTTCAGCCCAGAAAGCGTTTTTTGTCGAGGGTCCTTTGCACTGTTCAAGCTATCTTCTGTCATCATTTCGTATTTAGGGGTTCTGGCGGCCCCATTTATGAGAGATGAAGAAGCAAAGCGCTTCATTCGGCTGAAAAGACAGTCAGGATACTGGGACCCCCACAATTCTCAGAACCAGTGGGGTTACACCATCCAGGAGCAGGTGACGTGGTCATCACTAGTTTTGGACATACGGCACATATTTGCTGAAAAACACACCTTTTCCCTTCATAAATTAATGTGTTGCTTTGGCACCCTTTGTGACTTCTCAGTTCTAAGGAACTTTGCTGAAGTGACTTGTAGAGCTTCAAGTAGTGTGCAATAGTCAAAAATATCTTTGATTTTGCAGGAATTTCCTTGACATCGATTTTGTCTCTCAGGCTAACGAGTACTGGACAGCCCTTCGAACAGATGCCCAGTTCTACATGGATATGGGTCACCTGATGTTTGACCGCTCTGTGGCGGAGTAAGTGTCAAAATATTCTAATGCAGAGCCCAATGCCATGGCAGAACAATGACAGTTAGGAAGAGAGCGATGACATTTACAGAACGCAAGCTTGGGATCCTGACTGAAGAGGTGCGAACGAGACTGTCAGAAAGCTGTTGTCAATCGTCACCAAAATTCACATGCACATGTCTACGCATGCCCACATGAACCTCTGACATTGTCAGAATGATTTCTGGAATATTTTGGAGTTTGTGGACATGACTGTTTCCCTCCTTAAGTCCCTACGGTGAGGAGGGCCTTAAAATGCCTATAAAATCCAAAATACAAAGACAATTGTTTGGATATTTTCTGAAGTTAAAGTGGGCATAAGTGGAGAGGTGCATGTTGAAATTTTACAATGATTGCTATTGTTTTCTGACATTTACCAACATTGAATATTTTTATGTTGTCTGGGCAAGAAAAAAGCAACTTCTAAGTATTCGCTCACGGTCACGCTTGGCATGACCATTTCCTTTCCGTGTACAATGGCTACGGTCATGATCAGGTTTCAGCTGAGGAGCGCCACGTTTACGCCAGCAGAATTGTTTTCAAACTGCAATTAGCATTGTTGTTTTTTGAATTGGACATTTTTGGACATTATTACATGGCCCATACATTCCGCCCATCAACAAGCAACTATATAAATGTGCAATGTTGATACGGACATGGTATGGTAAGGAGTACTGGCGTTAGTTCTTCTGCTTGCTTTCCTAGCTATTAAGTGGACGGTGTTGCACCGTTTTGTAACATATAAAAATACCGCTCAATGCATCATTTGTACTTTGATTTTATTGATATTTCATTTATTTACATCACCTGGGGCTGAGTTGACTTTATAATCAATAATGTCATTATAATAGTAGTCATAAACAACATGTTTCCATTGATGTTGCAGTGAGAATCACAGACTGTACATGGAGATGTTGCGCAATACGAGAGCTCACTTGGACAGCCAGACCGGAGGACGCAAATAGAGAAGACGAAGACAAATGATATCAGGGTTGACATGATAGACAATGCCAAGGGAAAGTTCCATGTTTGTTCTGTAAAACTGCTCTGTACCTATGTTTTCAATGCAAATAATAGATTAAAAAGTGGCAATTTAACGCATTTTGTTTATGGTAATAATTTGATCGCACTGTCTACCCACCAATATCTATCACAAGAAACAAATCATATGAGCCAGAGATGATAGAACATCATTTAGAACTTTGTTGGCTGAGACACACTTTGAAAACTGAAATACAAACAGTTCTTATTGTGTAGAAGAGGTAGAATTCTGTAAATTTTATGAAATGGATGACTGAAGAGTATTACAGCTGCAAAAAATATTAGTAACAAAAATAATAATACATTTCAAGTCACATTCTTCTTCTTCTTCTAATTATTATTATTATTATTTTATTATAATGATGATGATGTTTATTATTATCAACTATAGAAATAGTGGCGATTTAGGATATTCAGGATTATCAGAATCAAAAGTTGTTTCATATTTTGAGACCACCAGGGGGTACTGTCATCTACTGACAACCTTGCATTGCCATCCTTGCATGTGCTCCAGTTTCATGCACGCATCAGCATCACGTTGAAGTTTTGCAGGATTGATTAAAACACAATGTATTGGAAGACCGATAGATGAATACAACTAGGTCCTTTTTCTACCACTTAGTCAACCCTCAGCCCTCAATACTTTACTATAGTCAGTGGTAGCGAGAATACACTTGTGATCACTGAGTGCAAATTAACATTTCAAGTCAAGGTAGTGGTGAACATTTGTCTATACAGTACTTATTTTGAACTAGGTTTGCTACTTTTTGTTGCATATATTGGTAGAAGAAAATTAGCCAATGAAAACTACAATGTTCTTAAAGTAGTGTCAAAGGGGTTCGAGTAAGATGATATGACAAAACAATTCAAAGCCGTCAAAACAACATATTGAAGAAACATATGTTTTAGACACACTGAGCTATGTGGAAGAGATTTGCGTGATAAGTGTAAGAATTATCACAAGTATAACAGATCCCCTGTAATAAAAGAATTATTATTGAGTTATTGACTCAAAAATCAAGTGAACTTTGCTACAGCTGTGAGCTTGAAGTTGGATCCTCACTTGGAATTGGTGGTGGGATTTTGAAGAACATGTACAGAGCTGGAGTGAAGATGCAGATGGTGCCAAGTATGGAAACAGTCAGGAATGCCCACAGGAAGATTCTGTCTAGCACCTGGGCCACAAACTTCCAGTCTTGAACCACCTGGTAGAAAAGGGGATGTGGGTATAACAATTAAAATTTTCCACATACTGACAGCGTATTTAAAACGACACCAGTTCACACAGACCTGTAATGAGGGAGGGGGCCTCAGAATGTTGTAATACGCATGCCAGACCAGTCGCAATTTACCTTTGTGCGGAAATATTACGCGATTGTGCACCAACTGCTTGGATACGATTCACAATGTCTTTTGATTACCTTCTGTGTAAATGTGTCTTGAACATTTTATCGATGTATGGTTGTGCTGTTTTTTGTGTGTTTTTTTTTAGAAACCTGCTGAAGGCCAAATGGATAGATTTTGAGTTCCTATGTTGAGAGTAATTAGTAGATATGAGTTATGTTCTGGAGAGTGGCAGGTTCACTTTTCAACACAAACCCTTTCAACCAATATGAGGTCATCTTACCTCTCGAATGAAGTGTTCTTTGCGAATATGTCTGCTGATATAGCGCACTGAGTAGATGGCCTTATCCAGCATGGTGGCCCAGGCCTCGTCTTCCTTTCCGTCGGAAGCACTCTGTCCTCCGCTCGCCCTTTGGCCTGCTCTCCGAGCGCCAGATCGTGGCTTCACCTCGGGGCTTTCAGGAGCCAGCTCCGGGTAGTGGTACCGGTCGATGTGACCTCGCATGCACAGCAACCTGGGCAACTTTTGAAGAAAGAGGTTGCGAACCCACGGCGACATGGGGTGGTAGGTGGCCGACGAGCGATGGTGTACGTTGATGACGAATACGGTGACTATGATGGAGAGAGTCACAAAGATCATGATGAAGAGCAAATACTCGCCGATAAGCGGGATGACTTTGGAAGACGAGGGGATGATCTCCTCGATGACGAGGAGGAAGACGGTGAGCGACACGAGGACAGAGGTAGAGAGCGACAGCTTCTCCCCTTCGTCGGACGGAAGGTAGAAGACCAGCACAGTCAAGAAAGACAACCCCAGACAAGGGATGATGAGGAAGAGAGTGTAGAATAACGGCAACCTCTTCAGGATGAAGGAGTAGGTGAGGAAGGGGTAGGAATACAGTCCGTCCTTCCTGTTTCCCTTTGCACCCGTGGCGTTGAGGATCTCCCATTCGCCATTATCAAAAAAGTCCTTCCGGTCCACGTGGTTGTCAATCAAAACGAGGTCGACCATGTTGCCGTCGTAGGTCCAAGAGCCGAACTTCATGGTACAGTTCTGGCGGTCAAAAGGGAAAAAGGTGACGTCCATGGTGCAGGCCGACTTGTAACTGGCAGGCGGTGTCCAAGTGATGACCCCGTTGTACTTGACAATGGCTTTGGTCATCAGCGAGCCCTCAAACCGTCCGTCAGCACTAAGAAAAAAGCACAGTCGCAGAACATCTATCTTTCTGGGAATGTTTAAATAAACAAATTTCTAATTTCTATAAAACATGGTCATGTAGGATAGTCAATGAACTCTAGAATGTTGCCATTACACAGTCCAAAAGGTTGTTGGACAATATGTCATGGCTGCACGGCCATAATGGTCTCAATTTCTTTTTATTGTTATTGTTGGTTTTCTAGTTTTCCTTTTCAATGTTAATTGACCGTCTCTGATCATGTTTCTTCTTAAAATGATCAGCAGTGGTTCTCAATCTCTTCACTGTTAGAGAGTTTCCTGGTGCAATTAGTGGTACACTTTTAAAATCAATGCATTAGGTTTTTCTTCCTTTTTAGCACATTTTTTATTTGCCTCCTTGCAAGCTTTGTGAAAAAATAATAAAAATGTACGTTTGTTCTTACTTTTCGTACAGGACAATGTCAGGGAGCCAAATGTTTTCAGATGGAACTCGAATGGAAGTAATGCCTCCATATTTATCTGGATTCCAACGCAGCTTGTAATCAAGCCACTGCTACTCAACAGAAAAACAACACACACACACACACCAATTGATTCATTAACTGTAAACATCAAAATGAAGGTTAGGTCATTATTATCGGGAGTTACTCACAGCGGCTTCATGCTGAATTTTATTGTCATAGAGAAACTTTGATTATTGTGTCTTTTTATGAAAAATGTAATGAAGACAAGTCTATCCATTTTCAATGGCGAATTTCCTCATTAGGATTGAGCTGCATATGCAGTGAAATGTGTGTATATTATCGTCTTTTTCAACAAAAATAAACAATGCAGTAATACAATCGTTGACTGCTGCTTACCTGCCAAAGCCAAACGTTAGTCGTCATCAGCTGGTTCTTCTCATCCTAATCATAATAGCACAAATAAAAGAGTAACATGAAAAATGTATTAGAGATAATCACATGCTCAAAAATAACCAATGGTTAATATAATTATAACAGTTAATTGAGTTGATTCTATTTGTGTGATGTATTTGTTTCATCCACCATAACCTAATTGACAGTGACAAATATTTGGAGTCATGGTGTGTGTAATAGTCATTTAGACAATTACACTAATCATTCACCTCATTGGTTACACTTGCATAGTATTGGATACAACAGATAAGATGTAAAAATATCTGCCATTGCAAAGATGTTCAGTTCTTTGCAATGGCAAAGAACTGAACACTGTCAGGAACACTTAACACTGTCAGGAAGATGTACAGATATTTAACAAATATCAACTATATTGTTGTGTTTGTAAGTACAAGTGGTGCGGGATAAACTGCATCATATTGAGAGGTGGAGATTATTTTCTTTTTAGGGACAGAATTTGGAATTAGCTTTCATTAGATTGTGCAGATGCACCTGATGAAATTGAAATGAAATGTACAGTCATATGTTGAGGCCTCTAATGTTGTGTTGTCATGGCGTATCAGTTTAAAGAGTCTCATTTTTTTCCCCAGACATTTGAAAAGGGCATAAAAACCTGAGGACCTAAATGAAGGAGGACAAGAACACTGATCATAGGCCTCTTTACGATGAGATGGCAGGACGAGACGAGAAAAAGATGTCAAGAAAATAGATGATTTAAAAGATGCAGAGGGCTGCAGGTGAGGGAGTGTTTCCTATGGGCCCTGACCCCAGCTGTCACCCTTACTTGGATGCTGTGGCCATCACACTGAGCAGAGGTGAAGTAAGATCTAATAACGAGCTTTGCAGCAGACAAATAGGCAGGCTCAGGGGCGCAGCGCACAACACATTGTCGCAGCACTCTCCCCCCCTTAAGCCAAAAATTCAAAAGGACCACCTGGCTGTACCGACTGAAACAGTTTTTTCTCTCACCCAAGTAGGGACTTTGAATTCAGCTCATGTGGCAGGTAGAAGCTAAAACGGTAGTGATGAATATTTCACGCTGGGGAGTGTGGTTCATCCATTAGCATCCTCCATTTTCCTCCCTTTGAACAAACCAAAGCATCTCATCCTATCAGCAGCAGCTCTGAAATATTGAACGAGCACTCCAGTCAGAAAGGGAATGCTTGTGGATATACAAAGGAAGTGTTCAGGACCTATGCGCACGAATTTATGAACTTAGATAGCTACAAACTCAGCTTCATTTATAACAATAATAATCATAATGTGTGCCCTGCGATTGGCTGGCAACCGGTTCAGGGTGTCCCCCACCTACTGCCCGATGACGGGTGGGATAGGCTCCAGCACGCTCGCGACCCCCGTGGGGACAAAGCGGTTCAAAAATCGAATGGATGGATGGATAATAAAGCACAAACATGGTGTTAGAGAACATTTTTACCAAACTTTTGGTAGAGGACGAGATGGAAAGTCTCAGGATATTTGCATTTTAAGTTTAGATTGCAGAACGGATTTGTTATCCAAACACCCCTAAAGTCATACAATTTATGATTTTCCATAACTTTGGGAGAGAGCTTTGAAGTTCAAACTGTAATCAACAATCACCTCAGTATATCCAACAATAACTTCTCATACGAGCATATATCAACAACATCGTTTTTTTTTCCTGTGGCTTTTTGTTGTGCTAACTCCCAAAAAGAGAGAAGCCGAAACAAGGGGTGTTGGGACAGAAATTGCGTGACAAAAAAGACCAGAAATGACCCATTTGGCTCACACTGAGAGCACACGACTCAAGTGTCACCATACACATCTTCAGTTGTGAAGTTAAGATTGGGTGTTTTATTGCTTTTACAATACTATTGTGGCTGCGGCAGAGCCCAGTGAGCTAATATTTAATTATTACTTTGGGGCCAACGTGTGCCATATTGTTGAAAATGAACTATGTTGAAGCAAATCCTGCATATGCATCTATTTACAGCCTGGATTGTCACCAATCATGGCAGGGCTATTCCCTGTTCAACATAAGTGACACAGCATTGTTGAAGTGTAATTGGTAAGCAAGTTTATGTTAGCAATTGTAAAGTGTAAGTTATGAAGCAGAAGCAGTGTTGTATTCACTCTCACCACATCGACCAGCTGGGAGATCTTGAGTCCGAAGCGGACTCTGATGGTATCGTTGGCGTGTTGAATGGGCCTCACCCAGCGCTGGTAACCTTGGAAGAGATTCTTCAGCAGGGCGTCCTCCATCTCCGCCAAGGATACAAACTCATTTGATGCTCGAATGAAAAGAAGACAGTGAGAGTCAAACATAACATCAACAACCCTAAGTCAGGTACTGCATTTGAGGCTGTATGTTGTTCCTTTCAGAATTCAAAGATATAATTCTGTTGTTTACAAGTTGAGCTGTCACCACTGTAATGTAGTACATAAAAACAATATGGTACAGTCATTCAAACAAGCAGAAATGTATCATTTGCCTCTTTTTGTCTCACCTCTCTGATGATGTTTTTTACCAAGTCCTACAGCTCAAAATTTACTTTAACTTTGAAAATGTATTCAAAGGATACCTCATCAGTAATTAGATCTGAAATTACCCTGAAAAACAATCCAGTTTATTAGGTACACATGCACAATCTAACAAAATCAAATGAACATAAAGTATACATATACTTACTGACACTTTAAGTATTTATTTACTAACAAATATGTATATTATTGTGGTTGTATTTTGCAGTGTATCAAAGTGCACTGCCTCATATATATATATATATATATATATATATATATATATATATATATATATATATATATATATATATATATATATATATATATATATATATATATATATGAGGCAGTGCACTTGTTACACACTTGCCCTTACACACTTGCCCACCTATCTTTGGGTGGGCAGTGTGCAAATTTTGGAACACAGCAAACACTTCACTTTGCTGACTTCTCTTTGCTTCACTTCACTTTTTACACTGCAAAAAAATAAATATATATATATATATATATATATATATATATATATATATATATATATATATATATATATATATATATATATATATATATATATATATATATATATATATATATATATATATATATATATATTTAGTCTATGTTCACACTGCAAATATAAATGCCTGAAGGTCACATGCAGCAATTTGATACGGTGCAATTTATTGCTGGTGTCTTAATTGCATGTCAGTGATTTACTTTAGTTGTCTCTTCTATGATAATAGAAGTATATCATAATATATTATATATATATATATATATATTCAGTATTTTTACAAAAGGTGCAATATATCATTCCAACCACTTTTATATTAGGTTTTATTATTATTATTATTATTATTAGTAGTAGTAGTAGTAGTAGTAGTAGTAGTAGTAGTAGTAGTAGTGTTATATTTGAAATTTTGCAAAAATCTAGTTTCGGTTTTGTGGACTCGATCTCGTGAGACTTTTCGTCTCGTGGGATTTGTGTCTTGCCTCATCCCTACTGACTAATTAGGAGCAATTGTGATTAGCTTTGTTTATTGGTTTATTGAACATACAAACTGTACATGATGTGAAATCTTTCAAATGTATGCGGAAAAATATCTATTGTAGATCTAAGTTGTTAACATGTTCAAGAGTGGGTGGAATAGTGACAGTGAGTAGTCTGCAATTTCTTGCATATCAAATTAGAAGTACAATTTGGGGCCAAAGTTGTTGTTTTTGCAGAAATGAAATTTATCATGTTCTAGTGACAAGTCATAATAATTGTTGTAACAAATATGGCAAATAACTGAAATTGCTTGCATAATATGAAAGTAATTGAGGCACCACAAAAAAGGTTCGTATTTGCTGATACTGACAAGTCATAATAATTGTTATAACAAATATAACAAATAACTGAATTTGCTTGCATAATATGCAAGTAATTGAGGCACCATGAAAAAGGTTTATATTTGCAGATAGTTGCAAACAAAAACAAATACCTCAACTCACTTCAACACCAAGATGACACCATGTGTGGGGCAAAGCAAGAGTGTATTTTTCTTTGGCGTGAAACAGCAAATAACAATATAAGTAAAAGTAATGTACACTGTGACATTATACTAGTTAAGGTCTGGCACTTCATTTGAAGTACTATACTACTAGTAAAGCACATGATGCCGGATGTGCACACATCTGCACCCAACTCTAGTACGTAGTGTGCACGTCAGTTTGTGTAGTTTTGCGTGACTAGTAACATTTGCGATGCCAAACTTGACATTTGTGCAGAAATGTCATAATGATGGAAAGCACCAGTGGTATAATAAATACATTTAAAAAAAAAAACACGTAATGAGTAAGACACGTTCGTTCTACTAGTGCGCTCAGCCTAATTGTTATATTGCGTTGAATTGTCTTACTGGTAAGACAAAGAGCGTACCGAACCAGCATTTAATGTGCTGGATATCGAATCCACGAAAAAATGCTCAAACGACTTTGCATACATGCGTGCATACGCATCAGTTCATTCTTACCACTGATGGTGGCGAAGGCGAGCGGGCAAGATGCAGCCGAGAGGACAAAGAGGACCACCAACTTCATCATGTCCGGTGCGCTTCTGCAGATTCTTTTTTTTTTTTTTTTTGCTAAGGTCTGACGGTCCAGGGACACGCCGAGGCTTCCATCAAGACGAGGGGCATGCAAGCAGCGATACGGCGTGCACGCGCAGAATCAGGGATGGAGCGTCAAAGGGTGAAGAAGGAGGTGGGATGGAGGAAGAGGACGAGGGGTGGAGTCACGAGGAAAAAAAACGTGGAGCATTTTTATCGATTATTTTCACAACTAACAGGAATACAACATGTAATAGTTCACGTATTAACATTTATTATTATTTAATCAGTCATCTATTTTTAGAGCGTGTCCAAATAGTTTTGCTGTACTTACATTTAGGATTTTAGGATATAAAACGGAATCTCGCTCAAGTGCAAAAGCTTTCGGTTTTAAATTTGATATCCTAACTTTTTAAATGATTGAGATATAGTGTAACACCTTATGTAAAAGACGAGGGGAAACACCAACGCTCCTGAAATTACTAGTGACTGATGCTTCGTTTTGGGACGGACTTCCATGTACATCCACTGGAGGGCAATAAAATAGGAAAAAGATTCAAGCATGTTGTCAAAGAGCATCCATTGAACATGCATAACGCATAATACTGATATTCCTAGGTGGCGAAGTGAGAATGCAGCTACCTAGAGATTTGAAATGCATTACATAGGGGGGGCGAACATATATGTGTTGGAGTCATTCAATTAGTTCCTTTCACAGGATAGGTGTGGGTGTTCCATTGAAGTGTGAAAATAATCATGGGAACATCACCAGAACAAGTACCTATGTGCACTGTGCAGCCAAATGTTCACTAGCTCCAAATGACAGCTTTACTATATAAAACTGCCCATTAGAAAGGGCTGATGAGAAAAATGAGAGATTGGCTTATTTTCAAACAATTTATGATGCCTTCATAATCCAACATGGTTTATATCACAAGACAGTAATTGTCCAGAAATTACACTATCCGCTAATTTTATGCATTTTTGTTACAAAGACACCCATGTAACTTGTGACTGATGGCCATGGGTTCTCCTAGATGATATCACTTTTGATAGTGTTGCATGTGCTGAGAATCTTGTAGGAAGAGTGTGAAAACGTCAAGCTGAAGTGTTAAATAAACAGTCGATGGTTCAGACGTTGGCTCAGTGAATTACGTATAACACATTTTCATTTTCTATGTTGCTTATCCTGTTCAGACTCAATGGGGGCTGTAAAAGATAAGAGACTACTGCAAGAGTCACAAACAAAGCTTAAGAAGAATAAGATTATTTCAAAACCAAGTGTTGTTTCGGACTAGTTTTGCTTGCTGTGCTTGGGTCACACTCATATAGACAGTAGATCATTGGGACTCAAATACTAGGTAATCTCAAAGGGCCACATTAACCTTTTTCAATCAGTCAAAATATATTTATTAAGGTGAGACAGGTCACATGCAATTATACTGTAGTAGTCAAAATAAAATGTTCTTTTCATTCAGAACAACAATGTCATTTCCATTTGATGGGCCGAACAAACACAGGAGCAAATGAGTAGAAGAGTTCAGGACAAAAGAAACGTATACTTTTATAGTTTTTGCTAAAAAATCAAATCATTTATTTAAAGAAAAAAGTGCATCTTTCTTTCCTACGAAACATCCCTTTAACCTTCGAGTGTTTTTAAAAGTTCAAAAGCCACGATTGTTTTTGAAAAGACAAACGGCTGGCTGTTTTGTTCAATTATATCACAAAGCAGCATCAGATACGATAAAAAGATACAAATCTGCAACCCCTGCAGGTGAAATGACCCAAACTATTTTGGTACACAACATACAAAGTACAACGCATCAAGCACAAAGCGCATGTTTGCTATTTTGCGTCTTCATCTCCTCCTTCTGTTCTCATCGTGGGCTACAGAGACGGGAGGCTGGTTATCACAATGAAATTATCCTGATTTTCTGCTCCACTTGGAGCCAGGGGGACGAGCAGCTGCTGCCTCCCAGATCGTCCCGTCCGCCTCCCCTCTAATCATTTGGAAACAAAATTTCTTGTGGGCTGGAAACCTGCCGGTTCCTTCCATGACGACTCAGGACAGCTGGGTTTGGAGAAGCATGTGTGATTGTACTGCGGTGGATTTTGTTACATGCACGAGAGACCCCAGATACCAAAAGGAACTACTTTATGTGTGTTTTGCTGTGGACTGGATAATTGTGTCCTCTGTTGTTGCATAAATTCATTGTGCATAATTTGGCTGGGTGCAAAAATATTTGCTAAAGCAGAGGAAGCAGCTGTGTCTCGCCTGCGCCTGTGGGTTCTGTTATAATCTGTTTGTTATTGTAAGCCTTAAATAACTGGTGATAAAAGCAGCCCAAGAACACAAGTGTAAGTATAAAGTCACTGGTCCCATACACGCTCATCTGTTAGTCGACAGAGGCTGCCACCAGCACTTTAGATGATGAGATGATAAACTTTAAAGCTTTCATTTAAATGAGTGGCACCTTGACTATTGTCAAGCGCTGAGTGAAGAATGTATCACTGAAATCATTAAATGAATCCGCTTTTCTCACAATTACTAAATTGAAAGACAATCAAATGCATCAATGTGCAATACTAGTGAACCTTATATATCAATTCAATTTTGTTTTTATGTATTAAACTATTATGAATAATTCAGGTTGGATGCAAAAAAAGACGTTTGCAAAGTGTTTTCAAAATGTGTTTGTTAGTGTGTGCATGGATTATGAGTGCGTGTATATGTGTGCGCATGTGTGCATGCTGCAAGTCAGGTGGCAGAATGAACTCTGGCACATCAAACATGTTGTCATCAGATGTGACTCAACTGTGCTTCCTGTGTCTCATCTGTACTCGTGCATCATGCATGAATGTCTGTTGACGGTATGTGGTTGCGTGCGTGTAGTATAGGTAACGAGGTTCATAAAAGTGCAGGGCCAAGAAGCAGGGGCCAAGAATTGCAATAAGTACTGCCTTGAGAGATACAAGTGGCATGACTCGATTTGTTTTTAGATACAAAGTCGTTGTTGAAGCAAATCATGACATTGATTTACGAGGCAAAAGTTTGAGGTACGAGCGCTGAATTCAAATCAACTCATTTCAGAAAAAGATACACTTAGAACAGTTCTACAAAAAAGGCAACGAAGACTCTCTCTCTCTCTCTCTCTCTCTCTCTCTCTCTCTCTCTCTCTCTCTCTCTCTCTCTCTCTCTCTCTCTCTCTCTCTCTCTCTCTATATATATATATATATATATATATATATATATATATATATATATATATATATATATATATATATATATATATATATATATATATATATAAATAACATGATTTTTCTCTTGAATATATTGTTATAATCATTTGTTTCAAATGTACTGTAATTAATTTCTGTATAAAAATTAAATTTGGCGTTCAAAAGTTTTTGTTCAAACTCGAGTCTTGAAAAAGAGGGGGTCGTCTTATAATCAGGGTCATCTTATATTCGGGCCAATACGGTATATGGATAGTTTATACATGAACACGTACACATACTGACCTGTGTGTTTGATGTTGCCATTGTATCAAACATACGTGATGTCATTTACAGTGGAGTCAACACTACAGGGCACGCTGGGATGTGTGTGAGTGTGGGTAGTGTGTCTCAGTGCAACTTGACAGTGAAATGTGTCTCTCTTTCCCATTTAGAGTCAAAGAGATGTTGTATAACCAACCGCCCTGCGCCTCTGGACAAGAGCGACAGATAATGAGGCGCCTTCTGTCACGTCACATATGCAACACATCACGTGCGCTTCGAGCTGCAGTGACAGCATCAAGAGGACCTCGACTTTTGACTGACAATATTTCGTTGTCTTCAGCTTTTAACGGTCATAATGTACTGCAGGGTTAGGGTAGGCAGACTATAATGCACCTTTCAACATTCATTATTCATCATGCACTGAAAGAAGCTTAAATGTATTGATGCTTTAAAAAAAAAGCCAATCAGCACAATATAAAAGGAAGCCACTAAAACAAGCACTCAGTGGATGCTGTATTAAAGTGTCTCTAATTATATAAAATGATCAATCCTTTTGGCTACTATATCGCGTATCCTATTTAGGGTTGTGGGGAGCTGGATATTATCCCATCTGGTTTTGGTAAAATGGTAAGTTACACCATGAACCCGTGACCAATCACACAAAAAGTAATAAAATTAAGAATGTATTGCTTAATTACAAAAACTGTTCTGCCAAAAGAACAGGAATTTTGATCTATTCAACCTACAGCTACATCCATTCATGAAAGTCTCATTACCAAGATGGCTCCTTCCATGAAATCAGGCATCATCTCCCACAAAACCATCTCAAGAAGTAAGGTTCAGAGATTATTGGGAGATGAGGAGACCAAGTACTAATGATTTCACAGGTCCAAGTGCATCTGCATGTCGAATAACAATAATGATATGTTATATGATATTTAATATAGTCATATATTCAATATTTGTTTTCATCAATTTGTATTAAATATTGATGAATAGGTGGACCACTATATTGCACAAACATTTTTTAGTAAGCAAAAATGTGTAAATTTCTTCCAAGTTACCAAGGTAATATTGAATGGAGCCCAACCTATGAAACTGAGGAGAATGACACTAGCTACATCTGCCGTCTTGTTTCTACAATTTGCACTCAAGACGCTGTTTATTTCTGCATGACCCGTGTCTTGTCCATGTTTTGAGCTAACTTGATGATTCCTTTGTTATTTAAGTCAAGGGCCCATATAACTGTTAACAGTAAAGGTTTCTCACAAAGCTTCCAGCCTTAGAGGATCAATTTCTCACACAAGCATGCAATATGGCTGGCTCAACTGCTCTGAGCCTGGCAGTGCGGGATTTGCCATTGGACACATTTGCCCACATGCATTTTTGGGAGCTTTTGTCATGGGCCAATGAAACCAAGGTTGAAATTGCATGGGGCTGTCATTCTAGAAGGTATGTTTGGCGGAATAACAACACTCCTCATCACCAAAAGAGCCTCACACCAAAAGTGAAGCACGGTGGGGGCAGCATCATGGTCATTGGGTGTTCTTCCTCAGCTGGAACTGGGCCCTTCGTCAAGGTGAAAGGAATCATAAACAGTTTCAAATAAGAGCTAATGCTTGCACAATACTTTAAGGCTTCTGTGAGAAAGCAAATTAACTTTACTTCACTTCTCCCCCCAAAAAAATAATCATTTGAGTTCTACAGCTTTTAGGTTAAATTAATGGTGAAAATAAGTTTTGAAATTACTATGTGCTTAGAATTTAGCTGTTACAGGTATCAGGGGATGGAAGTTTGTATTTGGTTGAACTACAAAATATGAATCATTATCATCATCACATCTTTCGGAGCTGAACAGCAACTATCTGATATTAGTGTGACCTGCATGAAAAGATTTAATTTGGGTAACACACTATTATTACTTGAAGCAATATAATGTCCTACTAATAAAACAAAACAGCCACGCAGATGACTCGCTCCATTTGTAAAGATCATAATCTGAATTGTGCCTGACCTTTTAGTCTGAAACCCAAGAAAGCGCCAGAAGCATTTTATGTTGTTAAACCAAAATACTTTTAATTTCTTCGACAATGTTCCTGTATCCGTCTATAAATATGCATCCGGTATCTCTGCACTTGTGTGTGTGTGTGCGTATTCAGAAGCCCACCCCCCCCCGAATGAATTATTTAGAGAAGAGTCTCCTCGACTTATCCACGGTCGAGCGGCCTCTGGCACGTACGGTTCTGCTCACAGCGGCACAAGAGACCCTAATTCGGCATCGTCTGCCGCTGTCCTACCCGACAGCGCCACACAATCTTCCCTGCATGCTCTAGTCCACAGCTGATGTCCCCTTGCTGTGCCCTCACCTTTGCGCAACTTTTCCCCCGGAGAGAGCCAGTCTTTTGGCATATAACATATCTTCAATTAAAATAAGATAACACACACAATTTCATATTCCCCCAAAAATTGGATTTAAAACATTGTGGTTAGCCACTATTTCTGAGCCTCACTACGTGTCCGCATAGAAGAACCATGTAAAATATTCATCCATACGGCTGGCTTAATAATGTATTATCCCTCAATTTAGCACCCAGAGCTTTGCTGGGCTCAGCTTTGCTGCAACCGCCACCAAGCACAAGAAGTCCAGTTTCCCAAGCTTTGAAAATATCGCAATTTCACACTTACAAATTCCGATTAATGCGGTGGAGCAGCTTGTAGAAGGCCGCCTTCTCCAACCTGCAGTTTGTCTGTGTCCTTCACATCATACAGGGAAGGTGAAAAAGCATTGCGGATTTGTTCAGGTGCTTAGAATGTTCAGTCGCTCTGTCATGTTTACGATTTTAGGTTAGGTGTTTTTTAAAGGTTGTTTATTTGCAGGATTATGCAAAAGCTTTTTTTGTGGCAGAGTGCAGGAGCCATGAGGCATTTTGGTATGAATATGACAAGTGTGGATCAAGAAATATTTTACTGATTATTTTGTTAAAAAAAAAAAAAACTGACAAAAACACATGAAAGCTTACCCTATGGTGCTGATCCAAATTATGATTGTCTCACTATATCAGAAGGCTGTCATCTATGAGTTCCTATCTAACTCCCCATGTTTCTGAAGGGCATCTCAGAAGCAAACACAATGTCCCAATATTGGCAGCTGATACTGATGCGGCCATCTCCTCTATGAGCCAGACTAAGACTGATGTGATAGTGCTTCATCTCTATATTTTTAACTTGACTCTGTCCTTTCTCTACAAGTAATCCCCGAGCATCCAGGTTCTGCCTCACATCCACACAAACATACGGGGAAGCTCACACTTTCCATTTGTCACTTTGCAGGTGTCGTGCAGTCTTCCCCCACCTCGTTCTGGGTGCACACACATAGAGAAACATGCCGCACGCAAGGGGGGATTAAGTGTGACTGGTCGAGTTGCTGAGAGCCACCGGCTGGGCCCATTTGAAACCAGGCTGGGATCAGACGAGGGGAAATTTGTGACCACCAAGAACCTTCCATGTGTGTGCTTGTCAGTGCTGACAGGCACATTCAGGCTGAGCTGTGACCGCTGATAGATGGAGGGAAAGAAGGAAAAGAAAACAGAATGTGCTGTGCTGTACTTTTGCCATGGAGAGAACAGAAGTTCACTTCTCTAAAAACACATCAACTTTTCTGAAGTGGGCAAACTACATAAGTGACGCAACATCATTATGCAAAATTTATAGCGACAGCTATGAATAGCAAGTACAGTAAATAGGTACAGCAATTGGGTTTGAATTCTTAGGTAGAAAATAAACCTAAAGAACCTTACCCAAACTGGTGACAGAAATCTTCATCCAATTTGGTGCCAACATGTATCATTGACACATCATTGTTGTCACATATTACTCCATGGTGTTAAATGTGCTTAAATCCACAATGGTGTGATTAAGATGCATATAAAATTATTATGTATTGGCAAAGATTTCGCAAATGCAAGCGTGGACTCACAAAGAATAAGAGTGGCCCAACTTTATGTGAAACACAGAGTAAATACATCACATAAAAATATTAGGAATTTGTTAAACAAATTCATGATTTGAATTTTCAATAAGCAACTTTTTCACTTGTTTTACAGTAAATACATCACATAAAACTTAAGAATTTGTTAAAGAAATTCATGATTAGAATTTTTCAATAAGCAACAGTCATACTTAATTCAGGCTACGTAAGTTCTACTACTTGGGTATTATATTCATGCAAAATTTAAATGTGGAAAAGACTGTGAATAATCAAAAAGTCTAATAAATTAAATATAAAACAGTCTTAACACTGACTTAGCAGCGAAGCAAGACCGATTCCATACGCTTTCACTTGAGTGCAGCTTAGTATAATTTTGTCTCGTTACTTAGTTCCCCTAGTTTATGCTATGTGATGCTTGAAAAACTAAGTGGGGTTGATAAAGTGTTTGCAAGGAGAGTTTCCTGATATTACAGTGTATTTTCTTTTACTCCCTTCTTTCATCTCTTCATACACAGAGCTCCAAAAAACTGACAGAAAATTACCACCAGGTTTAATTTCCATTGTTTCTTTACACAAACTGTATAGTCTGTAGTAAATGTCTCTCTGGGAATATTTCTACTCATTGTGACAAAGAGGCAAACAATTATAAAATCATTTCTATGTCTTCTGTTCAGTCCATGCATTTCTCACCTGTATCTGAGAAACATTTCTACAAGAATACATTTTGAAAAAGAAAGAAACAACAGGCGGTGTTTCACGTGATCCAGTTGTCAGAAAGAAGTACAGTAGCGAAATATGAATGATCATGCTGTCAATTACTGAAAAGTAGATTGTCTCTCTATATTACTAACTTTATAAATAGGACATCACTCTGTCTTCTGTTCTGGTGCTCTGAGCTAAATGTGTGCTTTACTCAAGTTTTATGTGGTGTGCACTGTTTTGGGGGGAAAAAAACATTTTGACCTTATACATGTGTACACCTAAATCGAACTGTGTTTGATCAAGGTGGGGGTTTTCGCAGTGGCCATCTTAAATATCATAAAAAACACATGACAAATATTACTGTTGAGTTTTTTTCGAGGAGAGGCTGATTCATGGCATTCCCATTCATTTCAATGGTCAAAGATGATTTGCAAAATGAATGTTATGACATATGAGTATAATCACGGATTAATTGAAGTTGAATGTCAAAGCATCACGGTAGATGAGATTAAATATCTTAAAAGGTCTTGAAGATCTGGACTCGATGAATAACAGCTTTTAAGATGGAAATGTCATATTGGCGGCCAAATGCTACACAGCAATTATGACCACAATGATTAAACACTACTGTCTCATCATAGCTGAGAGAACATTTTGAAATAAAGTAAATGGAAAAAGAGGATACAAGGTGGCAGTAGTGGCATTTAAGGACAAAATAGTAGAGCAGGAGAACAGATGTTGTTTTTTCACTAACACTTATAAGGTAGTACACAAGATGGCTTGCGTGCACATCAGTGGGGTGAGGCACAGGGTGATTGAGGAATTCGGGGTAGGTCAAGAGTAGGGATGTGCAGTTGATGGCGAAAGGTGATGACTGACGATTGCCGGGGAGGAAGAAGAGAAGGGAAAGACGACAGTCCAACGTGTGACTTGAAAGACCTGGAGGAAAGATTTTTCCCACAGTGGTGACCAGCGAGTGACTTTCATTTAAAAAAGCTGATGAGCGGCTGGAGGAAGAGCCCCAGTGTTCCCAGAACACACACCGTCACAAATACCCACAGGAAGATCCTGTCAATGACCATGGCAACGTACTTCCAATCGTCTTCCACCTAGTGAAGACAGAGACAGAAGATGCAGCTTATTATGTTGCATACAATATAAATCATATTAAATCAATCAAATCAATTATATATGATAATAATATACCCGATTAAAATTATCCCTGCATATTTACGCTTCAGCATTCACCTGTTTGACAGACTTATTCACTATGTGCTGAGGCCCAAGCCATATCTAATACAAATGTACTACTTTGGTGCAGTCCTGTGGCAACTTGTCATATGGGAAGTGTGGTGAGGAAGTTTCATATTGTCTGGCCATAGCCTTGTCTAATAGAAAAAAGAGCTTTGCGGCAACGGCAGGTAACTATGAACTTTTTGGAGCAGGTGTGAATGACTCTCAGTGCTCATCCCATCCCTGTGAATAAGGGGACATTGTATATTACTAGTCTGGCTCAGATCTCACTAGGAAGGATTCTGATACCACTTACACCAGATCCGTGACCAGTGATTGACAAATTAATTTCCGGTCATCATCATGCTCCATTCACAACTGCACCAAAATGATTGGATAGAAAATCTCTGGCACTTAACTGCCAGAAATATAATAAATATTAATGAGTCTGAAGATTGTAGGAATGTCTCCTAAATATCTTCTTGTGCTGAGTAACAATAAGACCCTTCCTCTATATTCTGTGTATCCACTGCACTCCAACTGCATTTTGAAGAAAGTTGTAGGAGATGATTTCACAAATAGAGTGGCTCAATCCTGTGAAAAAGCTACCGAGTAATGTTGATTTGAGACATCCACCATCTTATGGAACTTTAAAGTAGGCCTCACATGATATTTACTCATTTTTCTAGCAGTTAAAACACTTTCTGTCTGTTCATTTTCCCCCGGTCTATGCAGCAGTAAGTTAACTGGAAACTGATTGTCTGATCAATGGTGAGATTGGAAGCACGTCACTGACTTGGAACACCTAGTCAATCAAACAAAGACACTTACAAGATACTAACACCATGACAAAAAGATGTATAACATGAACATTTTATACACTGGAACAGAATAATTCGAACCAAATGTGGCTCTCCTTCGAGTATTTGGATTTTTTATTTTAAAAAGGTCAACTTCTTCATGACAGTAAAGAATGTTGAAATGTCACCTAACACATCAAATTCTTTTGATGGCAATAGTTTGACCATGTCAGGCATTATTTCCACCTCTACCACAGTGCTATAACAATTTGCCTTGCACCATCTATAATAGCAGAGGTAGATATACTTTTTTCCCTCCTATGAAACTGGGACAACACATGTGGACAAAATAGAGGTCAAGCTATTGAGGTGGCTGCACATGTAAGCGTACAGTTTGATTTAGCACTCAAGCTGTATATTGCTAAGATGTCCAAGCTTGTCTATGTGTGTGTGTGTTGTGTTGTGTTGTGTGTGTGTGTGTGTGTGTGTGTGTGTGTGTGTGTGTGTGTGTGTGTGTGTGTGTGTGTGTGTGTGTGTGTGTGTGTCCGTGTGTGTGTCCATGTGTGTGTCCATGTGTGTGTGCGTGCGTACGTGTGTGTGCTTCTGGTCTACTCCTGCTCCTGGTATACTCTTTGATCATTCAGGTGTGTACAATCGGATCAAGGCTGCTGTGGCCATAATGCTATTGTTGTGCCCAGAGAGGAGCCTGCGTGGCTATTCTACACAGCCAGATTGCAACGTTACAAAGAAAAGATGGCACAACAAACATATCAGGCCCATCCAGAGTGTGAGGATGAGATAGGGGCAAAGCCCTTCCAACAAGAAGCTTTATTCTCCTTTTATAGCCCCATGCTAACAGTCACAGTATAGACACACACATCCAATTTTGTTCTTTGACTTAGAAGGAATATTTCAAGTGCTGAATCACTGGGGGTTTGATTCAGTATGTCTCTTTCTGGGTTTCTTATGTTGTATGTATGAAATACAGACAAGGTCTCATGCAATGGAATGGACTAGGGGTGCAACACCAAAATTTTCTGTCTGATCACTGATCTTAAAAAATGCCTCACTTGTCAATCGCGATTTAACGTCCTCAATGATCCAAATAAAATCAGGACTCACAATTTCATGATTTGATTGCCAATTTTAAAACTGCAAGAATAAATAACACACAGATTGAGCACTGCATTTGATCATACCTCTTTGGCTTTGTTGCGAATCCTCATGTTCTCGGCGATGTACTTCACGCTCTCAATGGCCTGCTTGACCTCAGGCGAAATGACAGAGAATGCCACAACAGCATTCACTTGAGAGGGGGAGTTCAAGGCCCTTGGCAGTTTGGGCAGCTCCGACTCTGGGGGTCTTTGGGTCTGAGGGCCCTGAGATGAGGGGGCCACCTTGGGAGGAGGGACAGGTGTCGGAACCTCCTTGCCTCTGTACGGGCATCTTCTATTCATATCCCGCTTATTGTCGCGGTTCATCTCACCATACTCGATACAGTTCATGGAACCGCCCACTGAGGAGGCCCCTCCTCCACCTGCTGCACCATCCAGCGGTGGGCACGCCATGCCCCCTGTGATGCCCCCAATGCTCACACTTCCTGATCCGCTTCCGACGCTGTTCTTTCTCTTTTTGTTCCCTCCGCCGCTCCCTCCTCCGCCCGTCCCCGCTGTGATGCTGGCAGTAGATGAGCCGCCTTGGTCAATTGGTCGCCTCATCAGCATGACCCTCGGCAGCACCCCGAGGAACACTGACCTTACCCACTCGGGCATTGTGTGAGTCATGGGAGTGCGGTAGTGAACGTTCAGCACAAACACGGTGATCACGATGCTGAGCGTAACAAAAATCATGGTGAAGAGGAGGTATTCGCCGATCAGAGGGATGACGAGTGATGTGGAGGGGATGGTCTCCGTAATGACCAGCAGGAACACGGTGAGAGAGAGCAGGACAGAAATGCACAGGGTGACCTTCTCGCCGCAGTCGGATGGGAGGTAGAAGACCAGCACGGTGAGAAACGAGATGAGAAGGCAGGGGATGATAAGGTTGATGGTGTAAAAGAGTGGCAGGCGGCGGATGTAGAAGGAGTAGGTGATGTCTGGGTAGATCTCCTCACAGCAGTTATACTTGATGTCGTGTTTATAGCCAGGTGCGTCAATGATCTCCCATTCTCCGCTTTCCCAGAAGTCTTTGAGGTTTACCTAAGTCATTACAAATTTGAACAAGTCATGAGTTTGTCTTGCAGTGCATAGAACGTTACGCAAAATGACCAATTTGAAATAATGCCATTTTGGGATCTTCGTACCTTTGAGCCAATAAGCACTAAGTCAATCTTGGCCTTGTCATACGTCCATGAGCCAAATTTCATGGAGCAGTTCTGGTAGTCAAACGGGAAGTAGGTGATGTCCATGGGGCAAGAGGATTTAAAAATAGCCGGAGGAACCCAAGTAATGGTGCCATCAAACTTCAACAGAGCCTTGGTTTTATCCTCCACCAGAAAGTCTCCCACAGCACTACAAAAGAGCATGCCCAAGAAACTCAAATGTTATTTCACGTAAAGGTCTTCACAACATTCGACCGAAAAGGTCAGCACACGGTGAGCTAAATACGAAAACGGGGCCATGTGTTCATCAAAGTGCTTTGGTAAAGTAATCCACATCAGCAGACAGAACAAACAGCAATAACTAAGGGTATCGTGTGATGTAATCTGTTCTGTGTCTAAAAATGGAAAATGAAATACACAGATCCAGTGTCTCATTTTGCAGCCTAAATTAAGATATCATTCAACTATAAGTAAGCCTTTAAAAAAATTTCAGAGTGATGCCATTCCCATTCGTGGATAAATCAACAATGTACATAAATAAATGCAATGAACATTCTGTCGTCAATTTGTTCTCCCTTCAGGTAAGTAGGGTAATAAGTAGGCATGACAAAAGATAATCAAAACATTGAAAGAGTGTTCCATCGGTCTTACTTGTTGTATAAAACAATGTCAGGCCTCCATATCTTATTGGATGGAACACGGATGAACTCAATTCCATCATACTCAACCGGTGCCCATCTTAGTTTGTAGTCATTCCAAACCTAGGCAGTGGAAAACATAACAATAAACCAGAGAAATTCTTTGTCACATAAGTTCAACAATTGGGAAAAACATTAGGGGTGAACGCAACTTACATGTCTGAGCCACAGGTTTGTTTCCATTATTTGATTCACCTCATCCTGCCAAGAACACATTTGTTGCATAGCCTCAATAAAACATACTTTTGCTTTTTATTCTGAGAATATTTTTTAAGGTTATAGCCTCAATAAAACATATTTTTGCTTTTTATTCTGAGAATAATTTTTAAGGTTAATTTACCACTTTGACCAGTTGAGACATGGACACCTCGAACTCCACAGTGACCGGATCAGACACATTCTCCACTGGGCGGATGAACTGGTTGTACCTTCGGAATAACCTCCGAAATAAACGGTCCTCTGCTTTGGACGCAAAACAGCCTGATGGAAGAAATTCATAGACAAACAGCTTTGGTAAAATGGGAATACAGGATGTAGTATGATGAACATTCATTAAATACAATCACATTGTTTTCCAATAAGCGTGACAGTCTGTCTCTGTAAATTTACTTCACCTTTGGAAAGAGTGCTGAGCAGATGATGATGGAAATCACATGTGAGTCTGTTTGTGTGCATGCACACATTAAATTACTGGTCTGACATCCAAATTTGCAAGAGTTGATGGAAAAGGACTACAGTGTCGAAAGCTATCTTGGCAATGGGGGATTGCAAATACCCTTGAAGCTAACCCCTGCAGAATCTTCATGACTTCATGCCATAAGAAACTGTCAAATGTAATTTGTGGGTAAGTTTTAAGAACAAGAAGCATAGACAAAACAACTGTTGGACTTTTTAGTCAAATACAGACTCGACCATTGTCAGGTTGAACTGAAGGTCACATTGTGGAAAAGTGCCAGGAGTAACACTTCTGCATGGGATTGCATACAGAGCCGCTCACGCCTGTCCGAGCAGAAAATATTGCCTCGCTTGGGACAGTGAACACTCACACCACCAGCACTATGCGCCAGAGTCCTAACAAAGCTCTGAAGCCTCCACATTTATCCAAACATGAGTCATCAAAATTGCAGTTATCAGCATCCATATGCATCCATATTAACTCCAACATGATTCATGATGGAGAATATGGAAGATTAATGAGGTCAGCATTGCAATCATTTCTTCCGCACCAAACTCAACTAAGCACGCTTTGCCTGACCTTGCATTGTGCAATGGGACACAGTTGTGCCGCAACAGAAAATGACGTTACAAACTACGCAAACATACGGTAGGCAAATAAAAAATTATCGAGTGTACGTTACTTCAAGGTCGATGCTTCCGCCAAGGCTTTTAAGCTGAGAAATGATGCACACACAATTCAACGCCATCCCCACAATCAACCTGTACTTCCTTTTCTGCACTAACCACGAGATATATGGAGGTCAATGTGCTTCACTTATAGGACAACTGGAGCCCAACTCCCATGTACACGCAAAAAGCTACATTGCTATTCACCGAAGAATAAATAAAACATGCTGCTTTCAAAGGATATTTTTATACAGGGCTTCAAAACCACTATGTGAGGTCTCCCTTATGGATATTCGCTGTTAACCAACAATGCTATAAATAGCTATTAATAAAAAAGCACATGCACATAAAGATGAGTCTACTGAGGCCTGCACTGTCTAAACTTTAGACAACTTCTTTATGACTTTAAACTCTGAAAGTCATAAGGAAGTTGTGTACCTTTATTGTCCTGGGGATTACACGTGATGACAGAATGTAGACATCCTACATTAAAGGCCGCATTGTTGTGTGCGCATCTGGCTCTTGGCTTGTGTTTCTCCACTCTTCTGACCTGTCCAGGGAAATAACGGAGGTGACTTATTTGAAAGGTTACCTTACTGACACGTCAATCTGGAGAGCAGCACGAAAAATAAAGGTGTAAGACAGAGGGGAAGCTGAGAAAACAAGTATTTCGATTCAATATTGTACAAGAATGTCACAGCCTTGTAGGGGTGTATAGGGAGGTGGTAAACGTCCTTCACCAGGGACATGTGATCAGAGGAGGGAGGGGAGACAAAGCCTTACCTGCATCATACCTAATTAGAAAAAAAAGAACGCAATGATAAATGAAATTATGTATTTCAATTTTGGTTTTCTAGTCTGCACTTTGTATTGATTTTCTTTTATATTCGAATGATGTCCATGAGTTTGAAATTGCTAGATTTAATTGAATGTACTGTTGAAATGCGCACAGCATATATGTGAGACGTGAAATGTGGCAGCAAGCAACCTCACCTCTCCTCTGATTGCACAATCCCACAACAATTGAATTGAGGAGGCTTGTTTTGTCAAGTGCCCGTTTCTGTCTTTTCCATCCCAAATACAGTGGAACCCTGAAAGTCAACCACCGCAAAACTCAACGTATTTAGCTTTCACGTGCAAATCTCAGGAAATCTTTGTTCCTGTTCTCAAACAAAGTTTCGGAAACCGACCCGACTCACGCAGCTATTGTAAACAAATTAGATTTTGTTCGACTTGCCATTACTCGGCGTTGGCTGGCGCTGTTGTTTGGCGGGTTGTAGACCACTGTAAGGCAATACTGTACGAGAGAAAAAAATGGGTTCCGAGAAAGACGCAGGAGAAAAGCAGAACAGGAAAGTGACGAGAACAACAATAGAGCTGATATAGGCAATCATAGACAAGTATGAAAGAGGCGTCTGTGGCATGGACTTGTCATTGGAATTCGAAGTGCAAAAGAGATTGACCATAAGTTCATTTTTGAGGAATAAACAAAAACTGCTAGTGTTGCTAAGGGGTTACCAGCCAAGTCCCAGTGGACAAAACAAAGAAAGGAAAACACTGACACGGACTGCCTCATCAATGTCAAGGTATGTAGATCTTAAATTTACTGTTTTAACTCAACGATTTTGCTTGTCAAGGCTCCTTCTTGAAAAAATTAGCATTGCGATCCGAGGTTCTACTCTACTGTGTTTGCTGATCACTAAAACCAGAAGTTTTAAGAAAAAAGGCATCAGGTGAGGCAATAAGCACTTTGCCACACATAGGCAGACTTTACACACCAGAATCTATCATGATTGTTTTGACTTCCCACCCAACCCTAACCCCAAAGTTAATAACACAAAAGACCAGGATGAGGAACATTTTTCCATTGTTTTACTTAATAGGTGTCGCTATTTTTTTATGGTGTGTTATTAATTAACATTTGATTTGACCCAAAAGATATGGGAGATTATTTTTTCTAGTTCTGAATTGGCACATAGTAAAATGTCTTTGCAAAAGTTTCCTGGGGTCACTGCACAGGCGAGCTGAGGCTTCCGGAGTAATGAAACAGTCACCCTCCTGAGACGTGCAATCTCAATGCCTGGTACCTGCTTTTAAGCATTTGGTGCACCCACAACCTTGCCTAAGCCTCTAATTGGGTGTGGGCAAAGCAGAGCAATTATCATCAGTCAATTAATTGGACCTTGTGTTCACTGTTGAAAAATAAGTTGAGCTATGTATTTTTTTTTATGCTGGAACTTTAATTCTCATTACTCCCGCTGCCACAAAGTATATGAGTAGTGATAAAACAATGTAAAAGAAGTTAATTATAACCTTGGCCTCTGTTAAGTGGGTGTCCAAATATTACATCAAAGAACACAGCGGCATAGGCTTTTAGAAGGAAAGGTTTGCTTTGTGCAAAGCCAAGAGTGCATTCACAAAGGCACATGTGACAGCAACACAGTTGGTGGTAAAACATTCATGACTTTAGATGTTTTATGAAGATTTCATAACAGCTCAATGTGATTCACTGTGACTGAGCTCCAGATAAGATCAAGAACATTTTAAACAACCTAGAAGAGGATTTAAGGGGGGGGGGGCTTATATGATGAAAATACTGTAATTCCCTGTGATTCCCACTTGGTCTAAAAACTGACGTATATTGAATGTTGTGCCATTGCAAACCCTCATTTAGTGTGTTTGGGAAATTGGCAGACCACATTGCGACAGGCTGGACAGAGCGAGGGTGTTTTATTTACCTGCTCCGGTAGCACCTGACAGTTTGGTAACTGACAGTACACGAGCCCTAACACCAGCTCAAAGCAGGCGTAAGCAGTGGCACAGGTGGTCTAATGTGATTTCGATGAGTTCGATCAAGGTGTAGGCAGACTGGTGGATGTCATCGTATTTCATTCATAAATATGTCAAAAGCATCCATCGAACCCTCTGAATCATTATAAAAATCAATTCAATAAACGCATTGTGATTATCGTCCTTATTATACTATAAAATACGCCCGCTGAGCAGCAGCACAGAGTTGCAGGGGTTGGCATCCACACATGGGCAGGAACGATCAGTGGAAGGTCATCTGCAAGAGGGAATTTCTGTGGTTCAAATCACTTGATAGTTTTTTTTTCTCCATCCCTCTAAAATTGCCCATCTGTGTGCAAGTGAACGGTTGTTAGTCTATACGTCTTCTTTGACTGGCTAGCAACGAGTCTCCTGCCTAACTCGCTCAAAGTCAATATAGTCCAGATAGGCTCCGACTCATTCCTAATTTGTGCTATAGAAAATGTATATGTGGATGAGAGCTGTTAAATTTGTACGGTTTCTTCTCATCCCCTTGAGAAACCTGCTCATATTGCTCAAGCTTAGACTGAACAATTTTGGTCATCAAAATGGGATGACGTGACGAAAATGTGACAGTCTTTGTTCTTGGACGAATGAAAACGAGTTGAGCAGTCACATGTGTTCGGCCTCAAATAACCACAATGATTGAGAATTAGCCAGTGTGACTCCATATCTCATGGCTCCAGGAACACAAAGAGCCAAAGCCTATGGGAGGTTCTTTGATCAGGCATGTGCTTAACAGGATGAGGATGGAAATGAGTGCTGGACACTCTGAAGAAACTAATTACCCTCCAATAATACATGGTTGACGGTGTGTGTGTGTCCATCCGTGTGTCCATCCATGACCAGACGCAGTCCTTGAGGTGTGTGTGTGTGTGTGTGTGTGTGTGTGTGTGTGTGTGTGTGTGTGTGTGTGTGTGTGTGTGTGTGTGTGTGTGTGTGTGTGTGTGTGTGGTGCGTGCGTGCGTGCGTGCGTGCGTGCGTGCGTGTGTGCATGTGTGAACAATGAATAGCTTTTGAGGCTTTTTGATGTCCTGCTGGTGATGTTAGACAACAAAAATAAAGTCAAAGAGCTTCAAGTCACTCATTTCAACACATGGTCTTTGCATGGGGGCTCCTATGTGTTCCCGTGTGTGCATTATATATATCTAAAGTTTTTTTTTTGTGAAACACACATTCTCTCACCTTTGCCTCAAACAGCATGTGATATTTTTGTTTCAGTGATGCATGAAATCCAGTGGCCTCTTGATGGCACGCTTTAATCTCTGAGGATGTGGCAGTCGATGTCTGATTCACTGCAAATGTTAATTTATCATGCAATGACATGTCTCCAAGCCAAAAAATGTTTGGGACTAGGAAAGAAATGTATCTTTCTTTGTTTGTCTCTGTCAAGTCTGAACCAGATAATACAGTAATTGGCAGAAAAACATCCATCCATCCATCCATCCATCCATCCATCCATCCATCCATCCATCCATCCATCCATCCATCCATCCATCCATCCATCCATCCATCCATCCATCCATCCATCCATCCATGACCAGACGCAGTCCTTGAGGTGAGCTGTATGGCATATTTTAGATGTTTCTCTCCTTCAACATACCTAATTCAAATAATCATCTCGTTATCGGGTTTCTTCAGAGCTGGTCATTTGAATTGATTATGTTAGAGGAGAAAAACATCTGAAACAAGCAGCCATCGACGACCAGAGCTGGACATTGAGTAAGACTTTATATTTTGTAATCAACATGGCACCTAAGTAATGTGAAGTTATACAATTAGTAAGGTCATATCAGTTAAGAAACCAATACATGGCACAAAAAAACTCATTATGTCCATTTTTATGTACATTTTTTTGTTTGTTTCATCTGCAGTGAACACAAAGTGAATGATCTGTTGAATGAGCTGAGCAGAGGGAGAGCTAAGAAGCGTTCCAGGTATAATATGAGGCAAGTAGAGTTGGGGAGGGAGATGGAGACGGTTGGATCAGTACAGAAACACATCAAATATGAGGGTCAAAACATCCAAGGTCATCAAACTTGCATGATTAATACCCTTGCCTTTAGAAACAAACAATTATGAACATTTTCGTCTGGAAAATGGATGCAGCTTTTGCAGACATCAGTAATTAGCAATCATCATTTTATTGTGACCTTTTGGCCCTTTTGCATTTGCACGAGACACAGCAGAGCAGGCTATCATTTTGTAATTGGTCATCTATAGTTATAAAAATCCCACACGGAAGAATTTAATGGGTTGAGACCTTGTATTATTCAGTGAACCTGAAGAACATGTTTTTGGCATGTGGGAGTAAGTACTTAGAGAACATCCACACAAGTAGGATATGCCGATTTAGCAAGGAAAAGCTTGGATCTCCCCCCCCCCTCCAACCCTTAGAGCTGTGATGCAAATGTGCTAACCAGTTACAAGTCAATTTTCAATAATATGTCCCCTTCAATCACAGTGTGTGGCAAGACCTCACCAGTTAAGCACTTTTTGTATTATTGTGCTAGTTACGACAAACAATGGAATCAAAACAACAATTGGTACGTTATCTCGCATCAGCGATCACGGTATGAGAATCAAATTATCTGCTGTCTTGGGACGAGAATGTGTTGCACTTGCAGCTGCAGCTGATGTAGTAAGCACTGCTAATGTCTTCTCGTCTCTGCAGTGTGGCCAAAACAGAGGAGGCGATTACACACAACATTAGCAAATCATCAGTGTTCACATGGGCGTGACCTGACACTATAAGTGGCTGCTAAATGTAATCACTTGAGCAGATGTAGACTACAAAATAGAAAATAAAATCAATCGAATGTTGTTCAATCCTTCATTTCAGAAAAGAGGAGAAAAATACCTAAGACAAGGAACGGTGCAGTAGAAGTTGAAAGAAACTTATATTTGCTCTTGTACTAAGTCTAAAGTATTGATTTGCCTTCATGTTGGAACATCTCAGTGCCAAGGAACTATGTTGAAATTAATTGAGGATCTTCATTTAGACAAATGTAGTGCTTTGCTGCTAACTTGTGGCATCTTGGAGCCAACGAACTATATGATGAACCGAGGTGATGCGTTTGCTTTGGACATATAGTAAGTAAGTAGTTATCGCCGTCTTTTGGCATATTGGTGGCAAGGAACAATGGTGAAGTGACTTAATGAGTTTCATTCTGACATAAAAAGTGATTTAAAAATCTGTAAAAAATTGTTGACCAGTGTCTGTACAAATTTTTGTGGAGGAGGGTGTCAATAAGTCCAGACTTTGCCTATTTGGAGCTGGGCCGATTGCATTACATATGTCTTTGATAAAAATATAATGAATCAAGAAAAACAAAGGCAGAGACTGCTAGATTATCATAAAGGTTACTATGAGATTGCCACTTCACAAAAAAAGCAGCTTTGACGTTATACCTGAGTCAACCATGCTTCTTGGAATGGTTACATTTTACAGGGAAGCTTTGAAATCTCACCTTATAGGTTCCAAGTTGTTTACTTCTGACTTTCCACAGGTCTCAAACGCACCCCTGGCTGTGTGTGTGTGTGTGTGTGTGTGTGTGTGTGTGTGTGTGTGTGTGTGTGTGTGTGTGTGTGTGTGTGTGTGTGTGTGTGTGTGTGTGTGTGTGTGTGTGTGTGTGTGTGTGCGTGCATGCGGGCGTCCGTGCAGGCGGGCGGCCGGGCAGCCGGGCGTGCGTTTGTGTGTGCTCGTTGTGTGAAGTATAATGTATTTAACTCAATTCATAGGTGGTAGGGTGAGGCTTCTGCTTAGGCCTCCTGTTGTAATTCTGAATGTGCGTATGGGAGTGGGTGGGGAAGGGAATGTGGGGTCTCAGTGGCAATAACGATACGGCAATCGGGCTAAGCAGATCCTGCTGCCCCCGCATGGGCCTTAGGCGACGGGCAACCACACGCATTCTCACTGAATGCCTGTTCGACTTCTATGCAACTTTATTACATCTGGGAGGGAAACCAGAGAGATGCTTACTAGCATCAAACTCACAAGAGCATTTAAGTCTGCCGCAAGAGCAAACACACTTGGAGACGCTGTGATTCAAGAGGACATCCCTTTGCAAGCACATCCAAGCAATACTGGCTTTGTGTCAACAAAGTTACTCAAAGGGAGAAAGCAAAAGTGATTTTATATTTAGGGTACATAACGCAGTGCTTCATCCAATGGCCTCTTTTCTGTTTCCGGTCCTTCCCTCTGGAATGACCTCCTCTTAAATGTTGGGCAACCCCCCTCTTTGTTCAAATTTTAAAACTTATGTGAAATCATGGCAAACTGTTGTGTTTTAATCAATGAATGTGTAGAGATGGCTGTAGGTTTGTGAACTTTAATAATTGAAATATAAGAAAATTGATTTTCTAGCTAACAGGGACTTTTGAACCTGTTTTCCACAACATTGTTAATTGCAGGGTGCATCGTAAACATATAAAGATAAGTGCCAAACCTCAGAAACACACCTTTTAATTCTAATGAAGGCATAGGATAACAGCATGTGCCATAGAGAGATGCAATTACTATGGGCTTGGGATCTATTGGATTAGTTGACCTATTTATCAATTATGTAGCGCTGACTTTACGTGTTATTCAGCAATTTATGTGTACCCAATTGCTCATTTTGGATTCTTAGTTATTTCACAACACAAACTGGCTCCACAGCAGACGAAGCATCTGTAAAGATGAAATGCACCGACTTTAATATTGTCAGTCCTTTGTTTGCCGTGTGCTATCTAATTTTGCCGAGGACAGTGTGACTAATTTTCTCCTTTTTTTTTTCCAAATGAAAAAAAGGTAATCACATCTTTCTGTTGTGTTATTTTTTATTGAATATTAATAGTCAGCTGAACATATCTTTTTTTATATCCAAGGTAAATAGAGATAAAGGGTCAGGCCCATAACCTACCACAGATCTGTTTCATGCCATCTTGGCTGGACATCCCTCTAAGCTGCTGCATCAGGCAAACTGCCTTGGGCCGCTAAAACATATTATGCAATTCAGCTGATTTCAATCACTAAATCCCAAACCTTAAGACACTGTCTCATCTTCAAAATTTGCTGATGTGCACCACAACCCATCCACAGGCTGACTCTTTTTTTGAATGTCATAAGGGCGTCATATTAGCTCTTTGTATGCCGTACACCTGCAAGTCACTAGAGTCAGATTATTCTTCGGAAATAGCTTGATGCGACTGACTGCAGCTTCAGCGCTTCATCTCTTGTGTTGACATATTAGCCGATCATGGATGCCAGGAGACAATATCCTCTGCAGCACACAATTCAGACCCCCCATTGCGAGTTCCTGCATGGGTGTTTTCAGGCTGTGATCTGTACACACAGTCCAGTTCAGAACGATCCAACCCCTCAAAGGATTGAGCAAAGAAGGAGAAGGAAGACTCCCGTTGGTTTTTTTGTGTTGTTGTTTTATTCAGGTTTAAACCCAAACAACCAACTAACTGTGTCTATTGCAAGTACTCATTGTCCAGTTTCCTGACATTTTTCCAATTTTGGTTAGCCGGTTGTGTCAAAGCTATCTGGATGAAGCAGAGCTAAGAGAGAAGTCGATCCATGTCCATGCGTCAAGTTAAAGGCTGTGTGTGACTCAACGGTGTGCACACAATGACTACGCTGTGACAATGTGAAGCACTCAGCACTGCTTCTGGGGGATGGGGCATATTTATTTCTGCACTTAGGGCTTTGAAAGTGAAAAGTTTAAAAATATTTGAACAGAACAAAACTTTTTCAAGAATCAAAGCACTTCTTATCCCTGCGCTGCACTTTTCTCTTGGGAAAGACTTTGGATCTTTTGGGAGCAACGTTTAAACGCAGAGGTATTTAGCATGAGCACCGATTCCTAACACATGCGGTAGCTGTGTCACACACTGCAGAGTTTGAGTGACAGGCTGAAAAGGTGTTGTTGAAGCAGTCCAAATACCAAGATTATTATTATTTCAATTTAAGGATAATATTATATCTCATCTGGAAAGATGCTCATTATGCTCTGGGCTTCCTATTCACTAGAGAAGACCATCTCCTGAAAAATTAGCTTCACTTTATACTGTGAAATAAATTCCAGGAATTCAAATAACACTGCTGAAATGCTGAAATGGCCCTCTGGAGAGCCACTTAAGGACCCCATGATAAAACTACCAGTAGCTATTTACATTTAAAAACACACTGAAAACTGGTGGAACCACAAATAATAGAAATCATTAGGTGCTGGACCATTCAAGTGGGTGTTTTAAACCCACACAAAATAAAGCACACGTCATTTTATTAATGATATGACTGTAATAAATCTAAATATATTCTTATCTCCCATACGACATAAAAATATTTGTTTTGAAAAAAAAATATTCTCCTGCGCGTACTGTTCAAAATGATTCGCCAAGATAGCAAATGAAACATGATGAAAGGAGTATAAAGAAAACAAATGTAAGATGGCCTGAGTCGCAGTAGCAGAGAGAGAGAGAGAGAGAGAGAGAAAGAGAGAGAGAGAGAGAGAGAGAGAGAGAGAGAGAGAGAGAGAGAGAGAGAGAGAGAGAGAGAGAGAGAGAGAGAGAGAGAGAGAGAGAGAGAGAGAGAGAGAGAAATACTCATCCCAGTACTGGGCCGCTGCCAGGCGGTTGGAGACCCTAATTTTGTTGCAGCACTGTCTGAACATTCCAATTTTTATTTGTCTGTCATCATTGACGCTGCTCACATAGTTGCAGGGTATTTGGAGAGTGCTAAGATGGATTGTGATGCAGCCATCTTATATGATGTTACATTTCGCTTTTCTTTAACATGATGCATGCATTCTGGTTAGTAAGTGAAAACTATGAACATACTTGAGCAATACAAAGCAAATCTCACCACGCTTTTTGAGAATTAGCCATTAAACACCAGCATCTAAAATAAAACATAAGAACCCAGTTTAATGCAATAAATGCTGTCAAGTGACACAACAATGCTTTCAGGTTGAAGGCTGTGTCCAAAAATGACCTCTGGCCTGTGTGTTTGCAAGAGACCCACAACCCTGCAGAAGGCATCTACATCAACCGTGTTTGTATTAACTGCGTTAGCTCCAAGGGTTGACATATGGCTATGATTATGTATCCATATTTTTTCACTGGCCACAACATTAGGGATAGAGAGCACACACAAACCCTGTACAACAAACAGCCAGAGAGATAGGAAATACACTGAGTGTTGTGGTTTCCAGTGCACACTGGATCGTAACAAGGTAGAACATTTCTGACAACTTTCCAGTAAATTTCTTTGGGGATTTAAGATTTTTTCATTTTGTAAAATTTCCAAATTGAAAAAAAAAGTGAATTTAAATGGTTACCGACTAAATATTGAGCATAACTAAATGGAAAGGTACCATTATAAAAGCATAAATATTAACGTTTTGTTGTGTAGCAGAAAACCATGCAAAATGAAGTGCTCTCCTTGCCCACATGCGAGGGCATTACAGTACCTCAGTTACTCCATTTTTTCACTTCACTCATGCATTGCGTAGTAGCAAAAAAAGCGACGGTTCAAAACTTTAAACTTATAAATTAGGGCAATCACAAATCAATATATTTGACCATACTTGTGTGAAATTTGGCTGTTTTTGTCAGTACCGTATATACTATAGCAACAGCAGTATTTTCAATGTTGTGCATTACTGGTTTACTCCCATAATTGATTGCTAATTCCCGTGGAAAGTTTCCTACTTGGAACTCTCCTGGATTTTGTAACCCTGATTACAATTGCACTGCATCACAGTGAGGTGTTTCTCAAACCTTTTGCAGCCAGCTCTCACCACACTGATAACACATTATAAAAAGGTTTTAAAAAATATATTTATCCTCAAGTGCTAAAAGGTCTTTCCTCATCTCCGTAATTATGAGTAGCATCCTTTTCCCAACACCACTACATCTTAATCTCGATTCCAGAAACATGCGTATTTGGACTCGTGCACACTGACGCGCTTTTATCAACTCAACTAAAACCGATTCCATCCACGATTGTTTACAGATGAAGTAGTGTCGCGCGTGTAAATTGCGACTTCCTGGGTTTGTTTTAGCTTTTGTAAGTGCAGTGCTATTCAGTGCGCTTACCTTGCGCCGTAAGGAGGACCAGCAGGAGAACGACGCTTGTTTTCCCGGGAAGAGTCATGGATGCATCGGGCAATCTGGGATGTTTTTCCGAGATTTAAAATAAAAACGTAATGGCAATTAGACGAGACGTCCTGTCAGTGACCTGCTTCAGTTAGTCACGCTTCAGATGAATTAAATAAGCATTTTTCTTTTACGCGCTGCGAAGCAGAGGTTTGGACAAGCGGTGCGCTTCACCGGACAACTTCGGCGCCTCCCCTTCACCCTCACTCTCTCCCTCCTTGGGTCTTTCTCTCTCTCTCACACCAATCGTGACTCAGAGGTGATAAGTTTGCAACCATGGTATCCAAGTAACGCCCGAGGACGCCCACGGGTTTGTGAAAATGCTCAAGGCATTACGCAGTTTGGATGGTGTCCGTCTGTTGGTTGGGTTTTTTTTTTCTTTTTGTCTGCTGGAATGATTGCGTTTGCGTGCGCGAAAAACTATAGTATGCACTCGATTTCCATCAAACTTTGTGAGAGGTCGAGAAAGATAAGGAACCCATAGTTCACACTTTAGTGACAGATTTCAATTAAAGTGTTCTTGGGGACATTTCGGGACTGTTTCAGGTCATGTTGTGCTTTTTCTCATTGTTTTGGTTGATGGTTTGCAAGCAATTTGCAAAGTGAATCACCACCATCTACAGGACTGAAGCGAAACCATCTTAATTATTTTTCATTCATCAATTTTTAAGACTCTTTAGTTTTACCTGAAGTGGCTGATGGTGTAGGTGCGTATGTGGGTGTGACAACCAGTCGGTTGTTTGTATCTATATCTGCCTTGCAACCAGATGGTGAAAAGGTCAGTATGTATTCTGCCTTACATCCAACGTGCACCCCATGACCCTGAACAGAAGAAGTCGTTTTGAAAATGAATGGAGTTTTACATGCTATAAAGGGGTCATTTTTGTTTGTTAAAAAATGAGCATTCTTATTCAAGCTCCAACTCATGCCCTGAATTGTATTACTTGTGAGGATAATGTGACCATGACAAAAACATTTCAAAAGTTTAATAAAATACATCCTAGTTGCCAGAGATACTGATGATTATTAAATTTAAAATGTGTGCATATGTTTTGTGAGTCAAAGTTGGATTACTGACCAACCAGAGGAGAGAAAAATGCTTATAAAATGCTAATAATAATAATAATTAGTAGTAGTAGTAGTAGTAGTAGTAGTAGTAGTAGTAGTAGTAGTAGTAGTAGTAGTAGTAAAAGTGATGATGATGATGATGATGATGATGAGTAGTAGTAATTATTACTTGGAGTAATAACAATAGCTGTTTATTATTATGATTATGATGATGATTATGATGATGATGATGATGATGATGATTATTATTATTATTATTATTATTATTATCATTATTGTTATTATTATTATTATTGTTATTACATTGTGATATGAGAAGTAATCAAATTCAGGTTTTAAATGTAGGCCTTCGTGTCAAATGGTTGAGGTCTATGAGTACGAAAATTATTATACCATTATAACTTTCTCGTTTTCTTGTGCATAACCTTTGTTAGTATTTCTCTCAAACACAAAGCTATACTTTCTGGAACTGAACTATTAGAGAGAGTGCTCTGACCTGCACACACCAACAGCTAAATTGGAAATGACCCATTTAGCCACTTAATTGATTTTATGCAAACAGCAATGCTTGGGTAGCTTAAAGCATTAGCAGATCTGTAATAGTAGAGCGGTGTGGGCTGCACTGTCCATCCCAATCAAATAATGGGAAGCTATAATTGCATAGGGGCACTATGCAGGCATGCAATGAATGCATGGCTAAATGATTGTGTTTCCTTCCTGAAGAAGTACTTAGTTGCTTTGTTAATGGCTGACACGGACATTGCTTAGAAAGTCGCCTCTTTTTACACAAACATATATTGAGCAGAATCTAGAATTGTATATTTTATGCTCACAATGTATGAATAAAAATATTATAGGCTGACTATGGACATAATGAATAGCGGTTCCATGTAATACATTCCATGTGCGGCAATGTGTGGCTGTACTGTACGGTGATTTTGTGTTCATTAGTTCACCTGCATTATAGAGCTGCAGCAAAGACTCGCACAGTTAAGAAAAAAATCATAAAATAAATCACAGTTTTTATTGATAGTGGAATGAGCATTGGACTCCTCCTGGAAAATGAACGATAACATTTGTCGCCGAAAGCTGAGTCCCAAATCCATGCTGAGCAAATTATATCAGAATGGGTTTGTTAACAACAAGGTTGTCATTTTAACCTTTTAAAGTTGCCCTGCATTATACTGTATCAGATATTTTGCAAAACTACTCAGCATGCACAATATCAAACATACTGTTAAATGAATGCAGTACATGCGTGAAAATATGTGACAACCCCGCCATGCTTGAACAGGAGACTGGAAGACAAAACAGCAAGTGACAAGGATTTATTTTTCATAACATTCACTGGCAGTTAGTATGGTCTACTCTGGGTAACCCTGAGGTGAAATCCCACATGTTGTATTCACTAACAATATAAGAATATACACACAAAGTGCACTTCTATTAAGTTTGACACAGCTTTTCCTGCTCTATCATGTCATACAAATGTAAGCATCACAGTAGTCCCATATGACAACTGAATCAGTGGTTCTAATGCAATGTAAGCTGCTACTCCGCTGCAGCTATGTGGCAGCAGGAAGGAGCCTCACACGTTTGCAGCTAGAAGGTCAGCAGACAAGAATCTGACGTGCAGTGGAACTGCTCCTCAATTTTAAGCTCAATTAGTTTTGTCGTAGGAAAGGCAAAGCCAGTCAAGGTTGTTGTCTGGGATCCGGGGATTGGAGGATGCGCTGATTACAGTTAGAGGCACCCCGGTTGAACCAAAAGAGGGTAAAAGCAGTGGATGTCATCTCGTGCTATTGGGCGCAAACAGTCGAGCCTTTTAAGGCATTTTACACGTTATCCTCAGTGTAAAGCTGTCATTTAATCCACGCTGACTTCAAATGTGATGGGATGGAAAACATTTTATGCCTGACAATACCAACCATTAAGTCAAAAATCACTTTAGAAGAATATAATGATGCAGATAAAGGCCGGTTGGGATTAGGCAGATAAATGATGATGATGATGATGATGATGGTGGTGAAGATGAAGATGATGATAATGACTGTTATTTTTTTGTTGTTTTTGTTAATTGTACTGAATTTACCTTCATAGGATTTTATTTGGTATTTTTATTTTCTTTGACAATATTGACAACTCTGTGTCACATATCATGGTGTGTATTCATAACCTGGGCAAAGGTTGTTATACCCTCATTGTTTATTATTCTTAAAAAAAATCCTCAGTAACAATAGTTGTCATTAGCAATGTTTCATTTCAGCTCACTTAGACTATTCAAGTCGTTATTATAGTGCTGTTTTTTTCTATTGCTGTTGGTAATATTTTGCTGTTTATACTGTAACTGTCTAAATCCATAAGTGTACCTTTTTGGATATTGTTTTTAAAAAATCCTATAAGACTACAGGATTCCGGTGTAAATGATTAAAATTCAGTTGAACTGAGAGAAGTGCGACACCATTTATGGGAAACAGTCATTAAAGAAAATCACTTCAGAGATTCTGGACAGGACACCAGTAAAAACAAATGAGTCACACAGCCTGATACTTGTGTCAATGGCACTTTTAAATAAGCAAATCTTGTCAGTGTTATGATCAAATCAGAGCTCAACCATCCAGGATTGACCAATCAGAGAACGAGGTCAGGGTATTATAGATTTACAAAAGTAACAACATAGTTAAACGTTTTCTTAGAAAATAAATACATTTTATAAAATAAAAAGAGGTTTTTAAAATCTTTTCTGTCATCTTGCATTGAAAAACAAAAACAAAATTTTGGTTTGTTGGTTAATATACAGGAATTTTCAGGGTTAATTTTTATTTCAGTATTGCTGTTGTTTTAGAATTATAGTTTATATTACTTTTATGCACAGTAGGCTACTTAGTGACCATTTATTTTTTTTATCTTGCATTTGACAAATGCTCCAAATATTAAGTAAAATAAAACCGAATACTAAAACTAAAAAAAAAACACTAAACTAAAATAAAGCATTATTTAAAAAACATAAATAACATAAACGTAAATTTGCTCTAAAAATTGTGAAAACTAACTGAATTTAAAAAAAAAAAGTCCAAGCAAAATAAAAATGGACGACGATGAAAAATCCCCAAATGCCACTGACTCCACTCTTTTCATGCTGTTGAACGTGGACAATTTTGCACGTCCAAAGAAATATTGTCAATTTTGATCATCCCCCTCTGCCCACACTTTTACAACCCCCTCCGCAGTTAGTATGAGAGTAACAATCAATGACTAGCCAATAATGCTGAGTCTGATATAAGTGGGGTATGAAAGTAAGCTGCTGCACATGTTAACACATCCTGATCTTCAAATGTGAGGAGCTGAAAGGAGAAAAGCCTCAACAATGCCGAAAATAGTCTGTGTTTTTGGTCCTTGTCTTTGTCATTGAGTGATCAACACAAGACAGGAGTGATAAAGAGCAACACGCAAATAATGGAACATCTCAGAGGAAGCAGAAAGACCTTGAGGCCCCAATGGAGGCAGCAGAAAGGGCAAGTGGTTATATCACTGTAGAGTCAGATAGGAGTATGTCCTCATCCATTTGCTTTAACATGACACTCACTGTGCCTACAATTATATTTTTAATTTTCTCATTCATGCTGACCCTCCCCAGGACTCCACTATTATTTTTGTTGATGTACTTGTATGAATATTACCTGTTTTTTGGAATCATGTTATACACACTAGGTCAGTGGTTCTTAACCTTATTTAAAGTACTGAACCCCGCCAGTTTCATATGCGCATTCATCGAACCCCTCTTTAGTGAAACTTCAAATTCAAGACATCAATGTTTATGACTGGTGCACAAAATGAGCCATGCATGAACATCACCTTGTTCAAAGAACATAACCAACACAATGTATGAACAAAACAAAACAAACATGAACAAAATACATACCTGCAAATCTGTGTGACTTCTGCTGTTGCCTTTGCGAGACCAGTCCAGATATGCATTGTCACGAATTTACACAATAAATCAAGTGTGTTCGGACCTTCGCAGTGGAGGCTCTGCCAAACCCCTGAGATTGACTCACCAAACCCTTTAGCTTCGATCGAACCCAGGTTAAGAACCACTGCTCTAGGTGGTGTAGTTAATATTGGGAGTGCCCCAGTTAATGTGTTTTTCCAGTTACAAACTTGGTCTTTTTTTCTTTTTCTTTTTTTTTGCTTGGCAAGCTTGAGTGATGTATGTGTGTTATGTAGAGTGAACTGAAGTTGTACTTTCAGCACGTCTACTTAGTTCATGGACAAATGCAAACATTCACAGGGAGCATGCAGCAGACCTTTCACTGAACTGACTATGTGGTGAATGGTCAACGAGTGCTGGATTCAGTTTACTAGGCCACGCCTCAAAGGCACAGCACAGCCATCTTGTTTCTTGTTATTCCCATTTATTGTTTTAAGTTTTACAATACATAATAAAACATTTACTACAGTATTCTCATCAAGAGCTGAGTCGATAAATTGGAACATGTATGCCTCTTTCATTCCGTGTGAGGCACTTGACTTAGTAGATTTTTATGAATGTGTCATTTAAAAAACATGTGTGTTTGTGTGTGTGTGCACGTGTGTGCGTGTGTGTGTGTGTGTGTGTGAATAAATAAATGAATAAATAAAAAAACAATAAGCATTAATCATGTTAAACATGTCAAACATAATTACACCCAAGATCATGTCCATGAACATACCCCTGCCCCCGTGTCGAGTAAAAAAGTCTCACGGCATAGGGGAGAAATGATCCCGTCAGCCTTTCCATGCAGCAAGACGGTGACAACAGCCTGTCACTGAAGCTACTCCTCTCTACAGTGGGTGGACGGGGTTGTCCTTGATGGACAGCGGCCTGGCCAACACCCGCTGCTCTACCACAGACGTCAGATCAGACAGCTCTGTGCCCACAACAGACCCCGCCTTCCTCACCAGTTTGTCTAGCGGGAGGCATCCCTCTTCTTGTTGCTGCCCCCCCAGCTGCAAAGAAGAGGGTACTCAGATTGATAAAACATCCGCAGCATCACATTGCAGATGTTGAAGGTGTCAACCGCCTGTACAGCCAACATTCTTCTTTTCTGTACAGGCATTGTCCTTTTCTGCACAACATTTTTTTAAAAAGCCTCAGCATTTTCTTTCTTGTCTTGTCCTGTCAGTCACCCTGTGACCCTCGACCTCATCCAGCCTCCAGGGAACCCCTCTTTCTTTCCCTCTCCTTGCTGCTTCCTTTTCCCATCACATCCCAGGGTTCAGTAACACCACTGCCTCATTTATTCCATCTATCCAGTGCTGACTAACTGCTGTCTGTGCAGCCATTTGGTGGCCTCCTGCAGCCACTAGTGGTGGATACTTATTCCTGCTTGAATGGCTCGGCTCCTAATTAAGTCATGTTTGCTCCCACAGGCTTTCAGTAGGACATCTTTAGTCATATTTCTCTTGTGACGACATGTCAGAATTTGACACTTTTCAATGACACTCATTTCACTCTATAAAAAATAAAGATTCATAAAATAAAGATCCATATTGCTTATATTCAGTGCAATTCAGAGACCAACACTTACTGTATAACAAATACGACATTAAACTGCCAAATTTGTCATTTTAACAAATATACAAATTGCAACATTAGCTCTATATAGAAACACGTATCAAGTCTTTACATACTGTAAATGCAAATACTATACTGGAGTGAGTAGACAGACAGGCAGATGGGCAGATACTTTTGATAATCAGCACATCTGTATTTGTACTACTTGCACCAATTAAGCACAGAGTGATAATTTGGCCACCTCTGCTTTTTGGTTTTGTCCGACAAGAGAAAGCTGCATTGACTCCAACAACCACTAGCAAGCAGCATTGAGAACTTAAGCCCCCGAGGGAAAACAACTTGACGGAAAATTCATCAGATACGTTATGGAGTTACCTCTGAGGCCATTTTCGAACCCCACCACCTTTGTCTGCCATGTGGATTCAACAGCCAGGCCTGCAGTGTGGATGAGGCCCTGACGTAATTGCGTGCCAGCCACACATTCGCTAATGCAGTTACGTAGCGCATGAATATCGACCAGAGTGCCACAATGGCAGGGATAAATCATAACGGTTCTGTGGAAGATGATGGGCAAGATGGACGGCATCGGTGGACTACCAGAAACACATCAAACTGCAGACACTCGCCAGGCTGCATCACAGTGGCAGAATATACGCATGCATGAATATATGTACGCATGTTTATCCCCGTTTGCATATTTATATTTAACTGCTGACATTCACCAGACAGCATCACAGGCTCGGGAAATGCACACGTGAACGTATGTGTGTATTTGCTGAGTGGGGTCCTAAGATGAGAGATGAGATGAGTTGACAAATTGTATAGGATGCATACACATACAGTACATGTACTGTAAGCATTGCAGCCTGCACAGAGGATAAGTACTTATTGATTTTTCAAGACATGAAGAGGTCCTTAATGTTGACTGCAAGGAGTCCAGGCATCCATATTTATGACTAGGCTTCAATATCTCTCCCTTTCTCAACCAGAACTAAACCAGTGTAACCTTTTCTGTCATTTTATTATTATCATTATTTGTTTTACAAGGTTTAGAGTGTGTATGATACTAATTCACATCAAAGACCCCCAAGTGTGCTTACAATATAGCTCTTGACATACAGTAAAGGAAAAGTCAAAAATTCCTCATTGATACACATGCTCAACAAAATATATTTTGAACACCATGAGGCAATTGTCACTCCCAATCTTCATTCAGAAGCTGCTTTAATGAAAATGCATGCAAACGTCAAGAGTCTTATTTATGAGTCATGCACCGAGAAATGTGCAAGTACAACTTTGCGCTATAATTGCTGAATTTGACTCCAGTTCCACGGCTGTCACAACATTTGTGGGATTATGTCGCTGTTTGCCACACATTTGTATGTATATTTGTGTGTGTGCCTTCACATTACTGCTCTTGTGGGGCCATCACTGACACGGATTAGCTTCAGCACAAGGAATTGTGTAAACGTGACGTGATCAGTGGTGGCGTGACGCCAACAAATACCCAGATTTGTATGATGCCTTCAGGCCGCATTTTAGGCATGCCGTCACAGTTTTAGAAATCATTTTCTATCTGATAAAAAGAGCGAAAGAACACAAGATTTTACACTTATAATTGGGTGCACGTGTGTTGTCAGCATTGCACTGACTTAAGTTAACAGAAAATGAAATTATGCAGCCTACTGTTACAAAATTGTCAAAGGAGCACATGATGCAAATACTGAAAGAGGTTGTAAAATGTCCGCATGTTATGAGAATTTACCACTGAACAAAACTGTTCAATTCACAAAACAACCGTTGATCTGAGGCACTGGGCAGACGAGTAGGGATGGAACAGCTCAGAGAAGTAAGGCAGCATAAGTTTTGTGATCTGTGAAGAACACCCAAAGACAAGAGTCAGTGACATCTCTGCCATCATCCACAGCGCAGAGGCGAAAGTATAACAATCCGCTGTTCAAAGACGTGTTCAAGAGAAGAAATACATGGGCCATACTACAAAATGCAAATCACTCATTCCCATAAAGAATCAGAAGGCCAGATTGGATTTTGCAATGAACTACAGAGATGAGACTGATGAGATCAAGATTAATCTCTAGCAAAGTGATAGAAAGGCCAAATTATGGAGAATGAAAAGTTCTGCTTATGATGCAAAACACACAAGGTCATCTGTGAAGTATGGTAGAGGTAATCTCTTGGTTTGGGTTTGCATGGCTGCTACTAGAGCAGGTCTTTACTGATGATGTAACTCATGATGGCAGCAGCAGAATGAATTCTGAAGTCTACAAAACAATTTTATCTGCGAATTTAAAGAAAAATATATCCAAACTAATCGGGAAAAGCTTCATCTTGCCACAGAACCTCACATCAGCAACACTGACTCAATCATCTCATTTCAATCCCACCTCAAAACCCATTTATTTAGACAGGCATACCCAAGTTGACCACCTACTGCACTTGATGCTCTGCTGCAAGCGCTCTTGGCTTTTTTAAACTGTGTCCTTTCTTGAATTGTTTTTATGCCTATGCGCGGTGACCTTGAGTATCCTGAAAGGCACCTTATAAATAAAATGTTTATTATTATTATGATAGAACAATGACCCAAACACAATGCCAACACAGCAAAGGACTTCATCAGGGTAAAAATGGAATGTCGAATTGGACTTTCACCCAAGAGCATGCAGTTCACCTCCCGAAGAGGAGACTGAAGGTAGAACCCCCCAGAAACAAACACAAACTCAAAGAGGCTGTAGTAAAGGCTTGGAAATGAATTTCAAATAAAACATGTGACAGTCTGATCAAGTTGATGGGCTGCAAGCTTAATGCAGTTATTGTAAGAAAGGATTATGCCATCAAATATTGAATATTATTCACTTGAAGTGAATTTAATAATGTCTGTTCCAATAGTTTTGCACTCTTCAAACAAAATTGACTTGACATTGCTGTTCCAAGGCTGTATGTTCTTCCTCATCGCCTTCATGTTCCAGATAAAAAGCCAACTGTAGCATTTTTAACCAACTGGAGCTACTATGTGGAGAATTAATGTTATCACTCTTTCAACGTCTTTCAAGTTTTTTTTTCCATAATATACCAGACAATATTCTTTTGGTACATCGGACCTGTCTCTTGTGTCAGAAGCAATTCAAAATCAACCAAATTAATTCTGAGATACCTGATAATATTGCGATTGGCTGGCTATGATCTTTCCCAAAGTCAGCTGAAATGGGCTCCAGTTCATCTGTGACCCTAATAAAAACATGTAGTATATAAAAATGAATGGATGGCTAGCAGATAAAAGTACAAGGCAGTTTAATGAAGATTGATAGAGAATTGCCATCAGTGGACAAGAAACCTTTGTGCAACTACAATAAGCCATTAGCGGAGTTAAATGGTGTGATGCCTCTTTTTATATTGCTGAGTCAAGTCATGCAGAAGCAAATGAACAATTAATGTTTCATCACATCAGCGAGTTGCTTCCACTCTCCTTTATTGATCTAGTTACTGACATCATCTCATGTTTCCTTACATCCATCCACAAGACAGGTAAAACAATTTCAAATTAAACCAGCACAATATGCAGCGCATGTTTGTTTTTTTACTCATATCAGCCTCAGCGACAGATGTAATGACAGTAACTTACTTCTTTATAGAAATAAATTGAATGCATCTCAGAGAACAGACATGAATTCTATACAGGAAAAGTAAAGTGGAGATCCAAAGCTGTTTGGCTTCTTTGTTTCTGTCAGTATAGAATGTTATTGCTGTAATTTTCTTGGTGATAGTCATAAAAAAACAAAAACATTTTTTTTCGTATCATTTCGAAGAAAAAACAAGAAGTTTAGGGTCATCAGTTTTGCAAGCAGTCCCTCAGCTGGATGTGCACCAGTCTGGGTCCATAAACTAGCATGTGTGTATCTGAGAGTGAAACAAATTGCTCGTTCAATGTTTGTGCGACTCTGTAATATTACGGCATGTGTGCTACTGGCAAAGATCGCATGGAGGTGATCTTCTTCTGTGAGGCTCATTGATAGTTCCCTTATTGGCACGATGGGTGTGTTTTAAATGTCATTGTTTTTTGTCTTTGGGCTCTTGGGAAAGGAAACTAGGGTTTTTTTCATGCAGTAGAAAATAATTTACAAAAGAGTCAAAGCTGAACAAGAGCCTTGAGCCACTTTTAGTTAGGTTTGATCCGATTCACAGTAATAGTCAATAACATGCTAACTGGGTATACAAGGTGATATCCAGTGCACAGGTTGAAGCAAAACTTGTGGTGCACCTATGATTTAACTTTAATTAGTGCTGGAATATCTTGTCTGCTTTTTCTCATAATTGATCTTACTGGTGCCGTGCTTGAAACGGATCTTTAGGAGCAACATTTTCTTTTTTTTTTGCAAGTGAAGAACATTGTGAACACCATTTAAAACAACTCTTGATTTGTATAGATCATCAAGACATAATTGAACCCTTGCCATAATTTGTATTCATCTCCACTAATGGATTGGCAGAGTTATAATCATTGCTAACATCTTGGGACACACCAAGAAATTTTACAATACAATATAATAGTATTTGGACTATAGACTTTGGACACGTTTTCTCCTTTGAATCCCCCTTTAGCTTGAATTTTTAATCTTAACAGGCTATTCCAGACTGAGTTTAGGGAAGCTCCTTTTAAGTTTCAACATGACCATCCCACTGCATAAAGCTAGGTCCCTTAACAGAAGCTTGAATAGGTTTAATGCTCAAGAACCTGACCTAAATGTGATCAAACAACATTAGGGTGAACAAGGACAAAGAGTGTCAATTTAAATTATCATGAGAATCAATGGGTTAAGCAAGGAAAATCAAATGGACCCAACATTGTTAACATATAACCCGTCAGGGAGATTCACGATAAGTGACCTTGCTCAAACAAAGGAAAGCAACAAAAGCAGCAATTTCTTCTTCAAAACTACATGAATCTCAGTTCTCCTGCTTGATCAGAAGATGGCAGGACAAGCACAAGTCAAAAAGACTAGGGAGTGAGTTCAGAAGCAGAACAGGTGCTCGAGGAAGAGGGGTGGTATCAGAACATCAGATGATGAAAAGGATTGATCTGGTGCTTTGAAGAGAGGTGTAGTAGGAATTAAGCTTGTTGTTTTTGTTTCTTTTTGTTAGTTTTGTTTCCCAGAGTTTGGATGTCATTGCTCAGTTCTGGTCCATGTCTTCAATAATAGGTGTGTTGTAACTTTGGAAAAGAGGCTGCATGAAGAGGCCCACGGTTCCTACCACACATACACACACAAAGATCCAAAGGAAAAGTCGGTCGATCACCATCGCAACATACTTCCAATCCTCAATGATCTGTAAGAAGACAGAAGTGAGTGTTAGAAAAATATATCATTGACGCAACTGTTGGATGAGTCCGAGGTGATGTCACGGTTGGAATGGAGCAGGGCAACCAAGTGCAGCTTGGACCAGGGTTTATTGGCAAAACTGAAAATCCAGACTCTACAAACTGACATGACAAAACAATAACATGACTGACTAACCAAAACGTACTTCAAGAAGACAGAAACCAAAAGTACATGAAGACAACACAACAACAAAACAACAATGACCTACGGGGAGTGCAGGGCAGACAGGACTTATATACACGACAGGTAACAAGAGGCAGGTGAGAACAATCAAACCAATCATGGGCACACAGGAGGGGAGGGGCGAGCACACAGACAGAAACCAAGACAACCGACACATAGTGGAACGGCTGGGGACGAGACGTGACAGTTGAGGCAACTCCATGCGCCAGAAAGCCTGGATGCGCAAGACAGCCGAAAACATGGTAGAGTCGGCTCTAAAATGTAAGGCTAGTTTTTACACTGAGCGCATAGGCACCACCTACCAAAATAGGGCCCAACAAATTAATAGGATACCATTAGGTAAACTTTGACGCTGTTAGTATGCCTCCAAATCCATCCATCTATTTTCTATTGTACCTCCCATCTGTCCGTCTCATTTACCGATTAGTCTCACTAGTCCTCATCAAAAGTTCCTTGCTTTATATAACAGCATGTGCAGTGGTGAGATGTTGTATTACTTCTGACAAATTGTAGTGGAACTTAACCAGAACATGCTGCTTTATCAGAAAGAAAGGGATTTGTCATTGCATTTAGTGTAGCGGCATGTATTCTGCACACATATTATAAAAGTGGACAAAAAGAAGGGATTTGATCAAGAATTATGTGCATATCACACATACATTGAGGCATTCCTCCAAAAACCTACCCCTTCATCATCATCCTCACTCTTCATTTTGTCCGCAATGTAGCGCACACCATCCACGGCATCCTCCACATCGATGCTGCTTTTCAGTGTCGTCCTCTTCCTGAATTCTGTGTTGTCGGCAAAGTCGCTGAACGTCCAGCCGTATCGCTTGGCCGACTCCTCGTTGACGTAGAAGGATGACGAGCAGTCGGCCAGTCCCAGAGAACCTGTCCCCGCGTCCGCCCCTGCTTTCTTCTCCGAGTACGACCGCTGTTGGTGTTTTTTCCGGAACCTCTCGCGTATGTTGGATCTGCCAGGTCTCCGCATAAAAAGGTAGGAGGGAAGTTGATACATGAAGACCCGTTTGACCCAAGGAGGCATGGTATGCGTACTAGGGGAGCGATGGTGCACGTTGAGCACGCAAACACTGGTGACAATGGAAAAGGTGACCAGCACCATGGTAAACATCAGGTACTTCCCGATCAGAGGCACCGCTAAAGATGTGGGTGGCACAATCTTTGAGATAAGGAGTAAAAACACAGTGAGGGCCAGGAGCACTGAGATGCACAGCGTCATCTTCTCACCACAGTCTGATGGCAGGTAGAAGACCAGGATGGCCAAAGATGTGATCAGGATACAAGGGATGATCAGGTTGATGGTGTAGAAGAGAGGTTTTCTCTTAATGATGAAGTCATAAGTGATGTCCAGGTACCTGACGTCATCGGGGTCTTCATTCTTGCGTCCCGGCAACGACACAATATCCCATTCGCCGCTGGGTTTAAAATCGTCACGGCTGGCAAAGTCACTCAGGAGGATGAGGTCGATCTCAGTGTGGTCGTACGTCCATGAGCGAAACTTGAGGGTGCAGTTCTGCTGGTCGAACGGAAAGTCGCGGACCTCAATCTTGCAGGCCGACTTGTAGATGGCGGGAGGGAGCCAAGCCACCTCACCGTTGTTGGAGACCACCGCGTTGGAGTAGAAGGAGACTTCGTAGGTACCGTCAGCACTGAGGAACGGACAGGGAAACATTAAGAGGAAGAACACAAACAACGTCCCTACAATCCAGCCTGAATCCTTATGACATCACCTCCTGCATTATTTTTGATAGTGTCTTGACTGAAACTAGTGAAGGTCTTGTTCTACAATGTATGAGGGTTGGAAGGTGATCAACTTGCATTGACTAGCGGTGCACCTGAGATCTGATTTTAAGGTTTGATTAATCACTCATAAAATACTTCACAGCTCAGCGCCTTCCTATCTTGCTGACCTAGTGGTGCTTTATGTTAGCCTTACACACACAAACACACACACACATACACACACACACACACACACACGCACACACACACAACATGGTGCTCTTTTGACTCTGAGAGCTAAACAGAAGTCATAAAGCAAAAAACATCAAAAGTAGCTTATGGTCCCTTTTGGACCTCCAGTACTTTGGACTGCAAAATTAGAGTGGGTATCGCTAGAAATGTTTAAATTGAGGACTTAATTCTACACTCTTGTATTTGGTTCTAACCACCACACCCAGTATACAATAATCTCTCGCCTCGTCACACCACCAAACATTTGGATTTTCGCCTAACAGTTTCCATGACTGTTTTCGTGAATATTAGACACTTGCTAAATGGCTCCTTTTAAAACGGGTCCAAGGTCAGCGTTTCAAAATATTGTTATCATTCTTAGGGGAAAAATTCTCTATCAGCAGCATTTCAACAATCTCCCCCTTACACCTGCCTCTAATGCGCTGAGAAGTTCCTTTCGAATTGATCTTCTTACCAAAGCTACAGGCATTGCATTATACATACATAGACCATCAATTATGAAGTAGGTCAGAAATCCAGTGTCACATTCAGTTCCTATTGGTAGAAGTCAAGGGCGGTTCGGCCATGGAGAGCACTGAAAACGAGGACCTTCTTCTTCATTCTGCGACCTCTAGCCCCATCATCTTCTATCATTTGGACCAATTTTGCCTGTTGTGCAGTCTTAACGTTGACCAGCAATCTGTCTACATGAAAATTTCATGGCTACCAGGAGAGTATAGACAGTGGTGCACCACTGCTGACCACAACACACGAGGCATATCCATCCACACAACCAGATAACCTCCACCCATCTCATATTTACACATCCACGCACACAACCAGATAACTTACACCCATCTCATATTTACAGTTGATTGATTTATCATCATTTTATCAACATATCCAGTAAGCATCATGGTATGGTTTTATGGCATCACTGATACTAATGTGTGGCGGTGTTGATTCACAAGTTTGTCCACCTAGACACGGCAATTGGATTTCGTCGCTTGGTGTGGGGTCACCCTAATTGCTTTACACAGCCCTTGATTGATGTTTATGTTGTCTCCCCGGGGGTCCTCTCATTTGTGATCCGATTCTTTACAGGGTGTTAGGCACTGCAGAGCCCCTCCCACCGCATATTGGTACAACTGCCTTTCACTCACTCACCCTGTCCTGCTCTTTGCTACTCATTGCATCAGCTTCCCAGTCCTCATACACAGTATTGAGTCAATGTCAGTAGAACGTGGTTTTGGTATTCTCATCAACTTCATAATCAGTCATTACAATGCAGCATAATAATAACACTTTGAGGTCAAGTAGCCAATCTTTTGCACACATAGCAGCACATTGATAAGTCTCAAAGTGTTTGTCGTAACCCTACTTGTTGTAGAGGACGATGTCTGGCAGCCAAATGTGTTGTGTCGGGAGGCGGATTTTCTTGATGCCATCGTACTCATCAGGGTCCCACATTAATCTGTAGTCGTTCCACACCTGATGATTGTTTGGGGGGGGGGGGGGGGGGGTTAAAAAAAAAACACTGAGAAAACAAACATCTCCACAAAAACCATAAACTATGTGGCAATAAAATGTGTATTGCTGTGTTAATTTTACTACTGGATCATTTATATTTTTTTGTGGGAAGAAATGAAAGAGACCAAGACAAGACAAACCTGGGTTAGCCAACAATTGGTGGTCATGATCTGTTCTCTCTCATTCTGAAACACACATCATTGTCATCATCATCATCATCATCATCATGATTATTACATATAGGACTGGCACATCTGATCTTCCTCACCACATTGATGAGCTGGGCAAGAGACACTTGGATGTAAATGGTGACTTGCTGGCTGTTGTTGACAGCTGGTCTGATCAGTTTGTTGTAGCGGTCTGCCGACAACAGGTGACCCACAAGACGTTCCTCCACCTCTGCACACAAGGCGACTTCAAACACACACACACACGTATACACACAAATCTAGGTTATTTAGGACTGCTTTACATCCAACATACTGTACGTTCACAGGCAGTTGGATTCATACTGACGGCTAGCGTCACCATCGAAAACATATCGCGTGTGATTCCAATACAAGAGCTCTAGTTCCTAAAAGGGATGACTTGGAATAACTAGGAAATCACTACGTTTGTTTACTGTATATTATTTGTGTTCATTGCAAAAATGTAACTGTTTGCAACAACAAATTGCTGCTCGGGCGGGATGTAAAACATCTGTCACAAACCTAAAAAGCCATGAATAAACATACTATACGCTACGCTTACAAAGAATGGAATGACACAATAAATGTCTCGATGTGCTAGTTTTGTGTTGCACACCACTTATCCAGAGTGTGACAACATGGTTGAAATGGTTCAAAACAATTGAGGAGAGCAATGCTGTAATGTGGCTCAATGGTTTTATTCAGACAAGATAATGTGATCTGATAGCACCGACACACTAAATATGTCTGCATCCAAACATCCTTATTTCGATTAGCATATTTTTTTTCTACCTCAGCAGACAATACATATACATTGTAAAGCCCAATGCTCTCATAATAATAAACACTCCTCACATAGGAGAATCTCCCGATGTGCCAAATGAAATAAATATCCAAATGCGTGCGGAGCTGCGCACTATTTTGGGCTGTGCAGATCCTCCCATCAACTAAAGTGTGTCCCTTACACACCTTCACTCTGAATGGAGCAACCCCGGAATGAGATGTGAGTGCATGTGCAAATAGTTGTTTGTCTGTGTGCCCTGCGATTGGCCAAGAACCAGTTCAGGGTGTCCCCCGCCTACTGCCCGATGACTGCTGGTAGCAATATGTGAGTCGCAGATGTGATGTGACTCAATGCATTATGCCTAACACTCAAGTTAGAAACATTCTGGTTTTATAATATCAATTAACTATTTTTAAAAGTGTTACTTACCTACATTATCTGCAAAGGTAATATCAGTGATTATGTCTTTTTATACTTAGAAGAAAATCCAACTAAATTCTTGGAAAAGCATGCTCAAGCATCCTAACTAATTATATTCCATAAAGCCAAAATATCCTCCGGCTGTTACGCAATCCTATTCTATTGGACGCCATGCCAAAAATGTCAAACCACAGAGTGCAGCTGCCTCTAAATAAACATTCCACTTCTCTGATTTTGACTTCCCTAATTTCATCATCTCAGCTGAGTGCTTATCGGGACGATGCATTCATATCAGGCTAACGTGGGTCGTCGAGGGGGCCTGGCGTTGCATAATGTGTGTGTCTGAAGTGATTAGCTATGCTGACTAGTTACCCGGGGCCACATGTAAACACATGCGGTTTGATCCTGCCGCCACGCACAGGTAGATGTCTGTGCTCCCCTCTGATAGGAATGCGATATGTCACATCTGAGGTGTTACGCATGACATTATTTGGCTGAAACAAAAACAGGTCAAAATAGCACAGACACAAACAGTTGTTGGGAAGGTGAAAATCCATCTAGGATGTCCCACACATGACATTGTGGGAAAAACATTTGAATGTGGCTACACAATGATACAATGTACACACAATACTAATTTGAGGGTTTAACAACTCGGATGTCTTTGAAAGCAAATGTGGTGTATTTTTCCCAAGAATCTGTAATACCCAATGCTCGAAAGGTGTCTTTTCCTCTCATCCTGTTCTTGTCAATAACCTGTGATGCCAATTTCTTCAGAATTCCTCAAATTAAATTGACTACCTCTGATGGGAAAAGTGCATCCTATCGCTGATCCAACTGTCTGATACTGAGCCACGGACACAAATAGTTTGTGGCCAAAAACTAACATGTCTTTCTCACATTGGACCTCCTTCGGGTACACAAATTTGTATTTTGTGGCCATAAGTTAGTCTTTTTGTATGCATATTAAACTTATTGCATGGACAAATTAGTACTTTATTATTTTGTGCGCATGTTGCACCAAGTGGAAACAAATTCGTATTATGTGCAAATAATATTCAATTTATGGACACATATTAGTATTTTGTGGTTACAAATTATTATTTCATGCGCACATTATACCTATTTTGACAAAAATTTGTGGCTATAAATAGTTTTTTTTTGTCACAAATTACTATTTTTTGTGCCACCCTTGAAATGTTTTTCCCCGGCGTCATATTCTTAGCCTCTATATGATTCTGATGATGCTAGCAGGACATTCTGATCCTACTGAGTCTTCTCACAATGTTCAGATCCAAAATGAAACCAATTTCAAGAGATTCTTGACCATGATTAAAAGACACAACTCAAAAGTATACTTGATATTCAAAGTATTCTTCCTGGTATTTGTTGACCTATTTAAATTTATCAGTGTAGATTGAAAGGATCACACAACAAGAAACGTGCTAACACTTACACACGCCCATGGCAACAATTGGTGAAGCGATGTTTAAATGTCGTGCTGCAAGGTCTCACCAATTCGGTGCTCGAGCAAAATAGCATGCTGCTCGATTGAATGGCTAATGAAATAATTGTGTGCGTGTGAGGGGGGGGGGGGGATCTTAAACAGATATATTTTTGCATCCATACTGACTACACACTGTACCTTTTAAAAAATCAAAGATTGTCTATAGATATATCATATCTATGTTTGTTTATTATACATACAATATGGTGATCAGCAGCGCTCGTAATGTGCAGCTCGAACGAGAAAGATCTAGATTTAACACACACGCACAAACACACACAAGCACACACAAGCGCACACAAGCGGATACAGTCACCGCCGGGCTGTTTTCATCCATGTAATCAACACAGAACACAGTCTGACTGGGTCACAGAGCTTCCGTGACAGTTGCTTGTTTCAAACACGCTGCCAGAGTTTTGTGCATTACAAACTTCTGAGCCCCTTTCCTTTCCGTATGTATATGTAGAGCAGTGGTTCTTAACCTGGGTTCGATCGAACCCTAGGGGTTCGGTGAGTCGGTCTCAGGGGCTCGATAGAGACTCCACCGAGGAGGTCCGAACAAACCTGATTTATCACGTCAATTCTGATTTGCAAGTATGCAATGGCTACATGTAGACAATCTAATGGGATTTAATATATTATTGCTGCAAAAAAATGTCCGCCTTCTCAAAATTAATTGACTTTTTGATTGACTTTGACAAAGATATTCATTTAACAATGATTCTTATTTATGTTTTCAATTGTGTATAGCTGACAACTGTTAAAAATACTACAAATGTCAAAACATTTGATGACTTCATACGATTTCAGTCTATTTTTCTTGTGTTATTTTATGTTATTAGGGCCTTTGTGACAGCCTGGTTTGCTATTCATGAATCATGTTTGCTTGACAGGGCAGTAGAAACTGCGGGGGCAAAACAGCGCAAAATAAATGTAGATGAGGGAAGAGGTCAATGGTTGTTTTTACAGCCAAAAGGGACAAACGCATTTGCCTAGAACAATAAAAATATGTTGCCTAATATAACTTGCTGATCTTTCTTAAGTTGTAGCAAGAATTACTGGCTATGCTTTCAATTTCAAATGTAAAAATATGAATACTGATAACCTTAGCTGCCTCTAACATCTTGTATTTCTATTCCAAATAAAATGAATACAATGTAATCCCACACAGCCGTGGCTTAGGCGGAAGAGTGGGTCGTTCAGTACCCGGAGGGTTGACGGTTCGAATCCCGCTCTGTCTGGTTCATGTGTGCCGTTATGTCACTTAATACACCGAACCTCCAGTGCCATTCACACTGGTGTATGGCTGGGTGCCAATGGTTTGTGGTGGTCAGAGGGGCCCCAAGGCGCACACTGGCAGCCAGGGAAGCTGTGGCTACCATAGTAAGTAATGTGTATGAATAATGTATCCACTGTAAAACATCTTTGGGTGTCCAGAAAAGCGGTATATAAATCTGATTTAGTATTAATATTGTAATTATTATTCCAAATAAAATGAGTCATTAGAAACGGTGGTTATCTGCCTCACACTTGAGAGATTCTGAGTTTGAATTTCATCTCACACCTTCCTGTGAGGATGTTTTATGTTCTCTCCGTGCTTGCGTAGCTTTTGTCCAAGCACCCCGTCTTTGCCGACATTCCCAAAAACACAAACTCCATTGCCCATAAGATGTGAAGGTGAGTGTAAAACACCCTAACCCAGAAGCAGTGCAGCTCAACCACACTGTCACAACAATAATCAGCAACAAATTTGATTCAAAAAGCAAGTATTCACGACAAATGTAAGTCAACTCAAGGATGACACTCTGCTGTTGATCCAAATGGCTTTTTGCACTTTTGAATTGTAGATGTGCCTGTCGCGCTCTGTTAACATGCAAACGTCTAAGTAGTTTAGAAAGCCGTTCGGATATGGTTCATTTCATATTTATAAGCTCACTGTATTTAATTTAACGTGTTTTGTCTGACTACAGATGAATCAGACAAGTCCCAATGACCATGCATAAAATGAAGTCTGTCAGTGTCAGTGTCTTATAAGTAGTTTCCGCGTCATTACTGTAGAGGGAGCACAGAAGAAACCATCCTTCCTGTTCAGTGATGTGAGAGAGTGAGTTGAAGCCTATCACAGCTGACTTTGGGGCCAAAGACAGACTACACCCTCGAATGGTCGCCTGTAAATCACTGCATAATACAGACAGACAACCGTTGGTGCTCACATTCACACGGTCAGTGAACTTTTGAACTGAACCCCTGCAACAAAGTCAAAGTTTCATGCAATTTTAAAGCATCATTTTGCAAATATTTCCGTTCAATGATCTAATTCGACAATAGTTTGCCTAGCCAATCAGGGACTCTCATGGCTTTGTCTGAGTGTAAGCTGCTGTTATTTTAATGGCATCAGAGTTACTGTGCAATTTGTCATATCTGTGGTAAAAAAATCTGAAACATAATGTGGTTGAATGAGAGCTGCCATTTGTCAAGAGGAAAAACACATTGCACATTTGATTTCACTGGTTTGCTTTCCCACCGGCCTGGGGTATCTTGGAGTTGTCGCGTTTGACAGGGCAGCAAACCCAAGTTTGACAGTTGTATGGCCGGATTCCCTGTCAACGTCATCCAGGCCAAATATCAGCAGAGGAATATGTGCGTGGTTAAGCATTTAGCCTGAACCAGTTGAGCAAACACTTGTGATCTGACATCAGCAAGATACACATCTCCTGACTTCTCAAAGTGTGTGAGTTGGCAGCTTTGGATGACAGAATCACAAGGTTTTGTATTTGCGGCCACACTGAAGGCTGTCACATTTGTGACGCCTGCAAACTGCAAAGAAGAGGTGCTCTGCCAGAAAGCTGAGCTACATTGTAGACATATCATTCCACATTACACTCTAACAGATATCTGAGTGAGGAGGACAAGTGCATGACGTTTAAAATCTCCAACAAGGATTAGGGTCAGTAAATCTGGTCCCCAGGATGGCAGAAGTCTCATGGACTTAATTCCACTTAGAAGACCCTCTTTTCCAGCTCCTCCCTCTCGGAGGCACGTTTGAACAATGCATACCAGAACATCAGACATTCCAAGACTGGCTATTGAGCTTCTTAAATAGTTGACATCTCATTTCATAGTGACATGTTTGAAATGTCTGTTCTACTGTACCATTCTTACAGTAATTATAGTTCTGTCACTCCACTTCTCATTTTTTATTTCTTATATAAAAATGTACAAAAGTAAAGACAGTCACTGTGTCTTAAATGTACGTATATATTGTTTCAGTGTTTTTTTTGTGTGTGTGAAAGTACTAGACTTGACTCCAAATGTTGCGCAAAAATTACTCGAGTGTTTTGACAGAGCCAATAAAGATGATTCTGATACAGCTACTGAAGAAGATGATCTGCCTTCTCGGTATAGAAGAATGTGCAGACTACATTCTTTAGATCATTACTTTTCATCTTTTGCCATGTTAGTTACATTTTTTGTAATTTTATGTTAGTAAATCTCGGACAGAAAATCTGATCTGGCTTCTGTATTGGCCGACATACTAGATGCACGATTTTCGCCTTGAGAGAAAAGCTTACTTGAAAATGTACCATAACTGTTAGTGGGTGTTTTATATTTGCAACCTTGAAAGAACCCTGACAAACTCTGAGGTGAATGCAATATTTGCTGCCTTCGAGAAACAGCAATTGTTTGCCATTCAAAGCAACAAATGCTTTACTCTGACCACAGATGGTATGTAGCACCATTGAAACAGCTTTGTTTGAAATCCTTGTCAAGATGTATTAAGCTGTCAGAAGAAAGCCACAACGAGTGATTGGGACATGCACAGGGTCGGGGAAATTTTGGGGAGAATCCCAGCAGGTCTCAACACACATGTATGCAGAGAGATACACACACACACACACACTCACTAGTGTCTGCCTTGCTGCACTCTCCAATCCTCAATAATTTATTTCCTCTAAAAATAAGAATGCCATCATCTCACATGTGCTACAACGGCAACACAATCAAAGATTCTTCACCAAGACATGCGCAGCAAATTTGTGCTATAGTTGATCAGGTTTTAAAAATGACAAAGAGGGTGATGCCGTTCCACATTTTGCTTCCTATAGGGTTACTTTCAAGGTATAGTGGTGTAGTGATGTTAAATATTCAGTAGGTGGCCATCGGAGGTGGCCTATCTGAGGCCGAAATGTTGAGATCCGCCCCTCTTTGGTTGAGAGATTTCTATTCTGAATTTTTTATATCCCTCCCTAACATGAGTTTCATTTTCCTTTGGTTATAGGTCACGTCATTACGAAGAAGAAAAAAAACGTGTCATGGTTACAGGAAAAAAAATAAAAAGGTACTTTAAGGGGTGTCTTCATTTTATCTTTATGATATTGCTCATACTGAAAATAACTATCTTGCAGATATTTTGACTTGGATTGGGTTGTTACAAATATCAGACATGCAGCTAACCCTAACCCTAACCCTAACCATTCATGTAAGTTTTAGATTAAAAATCTTACTTTTAATATTTCTTATTACTCGTGACTAAACGTAGCTCAACCACTGAATCAAGAACTTTGCCTTCCAGCTCAGCTCCTTCTTCCCCATGACAGATGGAAAGAAAGTCCTCATTACTGCAGATGCTGCACCGATCCGCCTGTGGATCTCCCTCTCCGTCCTCCCTTCACTTGTGAACAAGACCCCAAGATACTTGAAGTCGTCCACTTGGGGCCTGATCTCATCCCTGACCCGGAGAGGGCATTCCACCCTTGTCCGACTGAGGATCATAGTCTTGGATTTGAAGGTGCTAGTTTTCACCCCAACCGCTTATTGTATATGCCGGGTATATGCCAGGTTTTATAATCTCTTCAAAATTTCAAAAACTTTTTTCACACTTTTTGAAGTGATCCATAACCTACAAACTCAAATAAAGGGACAAATATTTTTAAGAGGGGAATTAAAAACAACTTAAATAATATTGTTGAACAATTATGTACATCTTCTTTTAACTGAGATGTTGTGTTCAAAATAAACCTTAAGCACATTCAAAAATGGGAGCAACTAAAGCTACCAACACTTCAAGCGCCTCTGATTAACCCCAAATGAATTTAAATATTCTAGTTTGCTTTTCCTGACTTTTTTGCCTTGACTGACTGGGATTTGGAACTCTTCAGTATTCCCTCCAGCAAGTATAACACTCCAATTGCATGATGCAGCCACCATCTTGCTTCTCATATGGTATGGTGGTATTTTCCTCGTTTGGCATGTACACATTTGGCATAAGCACTCTCTGGTACCTTTTAGAAGTATGGCTGAAAAGTTCAAATTTGTTTTTATTGAACCATAACAGACACAGGGGAAATTGTGCTTAAGTTGTTTATTTTTATTTATCCTCTCAAAAAGATTCAAACAAAACTGGGCAGGTTATAGGTCACTTCTCTATCCTGATAACTTTTCAACAAAGCTAAAACATATGATCTTGTTCTAACGTTTTTTTTCTCAACGTTGGGAATTATTTTATTTCTTTGGTATTTAAGCGTATAACTGTATTTAATTGGACCCTGGACCCCAAACGTTTGAGATTTGCAGCCTTCTCCTGCTTATCCCTGCCTCAACTTTTCAACACTTAGCGTGCATCAGCAAGAGGAGATGTGGTACTCTGAAAGCAACAACATACAAATAGGTGCCAACATAGTGAATCATCTTTGTCAGCTCTTGCCAAAGAGCTCATTTGTAACATGCCAAGCAACAGCTGTTGGCCCGAGAACAACACTGAGATGAAACCAACATAGTTCTGCCCATCCACACATGTGGTATCACCGAGGGGCCACACAGAGTGAGGGCCTCCATGCACTTAACTTGGAGATTTATATGAATTTTTATATATATACATATATATATATACAATCCATTAAACCTCTTTGTCAAACTGTGAAATGTATCCGCCATAATGAGATCAAATACAAGGGTTGTGTCAAAATTTCTCCCTAGATAATTTTCTAAATTTCCAGTCCATGTCTTTTGATCCAACACTTTATTTGTATTTGATTTTTTTATTTTACATGTTTTATTCTGGTATTCTGATGCATTATAAATGTATTTGCTTTATTGTACTTTTGCTCACGATTGCTCACGTGTACCTAATGTAGTGGCCAACAAAATTCCTCTTGTAGAAAGTAGCACTTTAGGAATTGAGATACGCAACCCTTGACATTAGTTGCTTCGTTATTTCAAGAATACTATATATCTATTAGAGATCAAGAAGATTAAGCTTCCCCGAAAGAGTCAACGCGGCACTGCGCATGTGACAATTTGGCTCAGGAACAGCCAAAACATGTTTGATCCTCTTTGATTGACACCTCAAAGTACAAGCCCCTCGTTCCCGATTTGGAAGGAATTTGAAAAAGTAGGATTAAACTACTCACTTTTTGACACGGTGACAACCAGGAGAAGCAGGGCAGCTTTGGCCAGCACCGCCATCGTCCAGAGGCTGCGAAAACGCGCGTAAACTTGCAGATGATGCTCTTTTTGTGCTCCTCTTCCACTGTAGACTTGGAATGTAACAATAATGGATTAGAAAAGCCGTCGGTGCGTTGGATCCGGATGAGGGAAAGTGTCTATCTGAGGCTCGGAGGCATGGAGAGCTCTACTGACACTTGCCTGGGTGCAGTCAGATTGCAGGAGCGCACCGATCGTGCGCAGCGGCGCCCGGCTAGAAAAAGGACCGTTTCCTCCTTGTTTTACGTCCTCTTGGTCGTTGCAAGCGGGTAGATGAGTGGAGTAATGTGCGGCCATGCAGGAGCAAACGGCAGTGTCACAATCGTGCAATCTGCGAGATCTCCGATAAAAGATTCAGACTTCCCGGTGTTCACATGGCTCTGCAACCTGCCCAGGGAGCTCCGATGCCGGGGCTCCGCTTGCATGCCAACTCGGTCAAAATGGACAGATCTGTGAGAAGATATAAAATAGATTAGATATTTGATATTCTCATCGAGGTGAGCATTTAAAAACCAACTTGTCTAGTGAAAAGAAGAATCATGGGAATGATTCATTAAGTTAATCAAATGTTTTTTAATAGAGCTCTGGACCTTAAACTAATTTGTATTTGTTTGTGTTTCTGACCAAGTTAAATAAATATTTTAAAAAAAATGGACATTTTATGGGCCTTATCAGCAGTGAGAAGGTTGGTGTCAAGAAGACTGCCATCAAGTCAGGTACAATTCCTTATAGGTCTCACATGGCTCGGAAACAGAAACACGTGATAATAGAGCCTCCCCATGCCAATGAGGTCAGACACGATGGCCACTTCATATCATAACAAGCATGTGCTCATAAGAAATGAGATGAAATCTGCAGAAGTCACTTACCAAACTATAATAATCACTTGGACTGAGAGTGGACTTTGGCACCTCCTAAAAGAGAAGCTTTACCTCTGCAGAAAATATTTAGATTTATATTTAGAGGTATAGTCAAAAGGGTGAAAAAGGTCGAAATATAAGTGATTGTGAAGATCAGAATTGGTCAAAAATTAAGAAACATTAGCCATTGATAAGACAGAAAGGGTGGTAAAAACAAATAAATAAAGACCTTGAAACCACTGTTGAAGACTGTAAGGTGATTTCAGAGATTTATTTTTCGAAATATATTATTATAATAATATATTCTATTTGCTGATCATTGCCAAAAATGTGCAAAAACTTGTGGAAGTATAGTATAGCAATAATCTGTTATTCATCATTTCTGCTTTCCAGATTTTTTTTTGGGGGGGGGGGGGGGGGTGCAGCCAAAAGATTGTCCAAGTGATTCAATGCGGCGTCCAGCATGAGTCACTGCTCCCTCACTATATTTAGTAGTCGCGTAGTTGGATGGTCAGGACAAGTCGCACGTTCTCCACCACATCATTTTTTACCAGTTCATATGTGTAGGTAACAAGCTAACTACAGCTCATCACTCCATCCTTAATGCAGAGTCGCTGGTAGTGGAGGGGGACATCGTTTGGCCTAATCGTAAATAATCCTGTTTATGTATATTGGCACAACACAAGTCGCTAATACATGCGAAGAGGAAGAAAAGTGTGAGGCATGACGGCCATCACTTTTTATTGCACATGATGATGCAGTCGCAGCTGGTGGGTCAGAGGTCTGATCGCTCATTTTGGAGGGGTGTGAGAATCTCTGCATGAGTGGAAAGGCTCAAGGCGTCCTCTCTCTACACATGTCTTAGCCTCCATTGAAAGGACCCTGTGGTGTAGAGGGCGGATGTCTGGACTCTATGTACACAAATATGAATGCGCATTTCTCAAAGTGTAGACCCAGAAGAAAAGTAAAAAAATATATATCTGGGGTCAGCTGATGCTCGCAATTTTTTTTAAGATGGGGGGGTGCAAGAGACTGTAGTAACTGTAGCTTTTTAAATAATTCTCTATGCTCTGCCTATTGTGAAATCATATCTTTCATTTTTGCTCATAAGTCAAAGTTAAAATCAGCAGTACACTTACAATAATAAAGATATTGTTAAATGAATATCTCTTAGCGTTAAAGTCAGATTTTGGCTGTAAGTATGTGTTAATTGTTTGTTTGCACAGCAAACTGCCCCATTGAGTCATCCATTTGTTTTTTGACGTGTGCAGTCATATTTAACATCGTGACGTCTCATTTGAACTCAACTTCACATCATCAGCACGCAGCCAAGTGATTTCATGGCTGACACATTCATGCACACAATACAAAATGAACTCTGTTATAAGCATCTACTAAGGATCTACTGTCATGTTCCATTCCAGACACTTGCCTGCCATCCCCCACCTATCTCATTTATCTATGCAGCCTAAAAGCAAGTAAGAGGAGGCCAAATGTAATTGGACTCACATTGTTAAGTCTAAATGGCTGCACGGCAGACACAACACAAAAAGGCGTAGCAGTTATACTGGTAATGTTTGTGATAACTAGGTAATTGGCTTACATGGTCTTGTTTCCAACCTAAACTGTTTTAATTTGGGCCACTTTAGGCCTAATTCTATTCTCATGTAATGTTTCATTTCATATGTGATTTCTTTTTATAGCAATATTGATGGTAGACTTTTCTGACTACACTTATTGGCCACATCATTTGTTCCACTTTCAACCTAAGGAGGACAAATACAAAAGCGACATAAAAATCAGAGTTGTCAAAAGTACACACTCTGAATGTCAGGTTACTCGTCAACAGACGGCTCATGACAAACTGCAGTTGTTGGTTTACATTAAACCTGTCCGACAATCATCACGTTATTATTATATTTATGTATGTAGGGGCAAGGACTCCACATCCATGCTGCTTCCAGCTGTACAGTCAGCCAGAAAAGAGGGAAAAAAAATACTACTCTGCCCACCAATGCAGACATGCGTCTCTTGGAATGACTGTAAGACTGGTAGCCTGTCAAGATAAGTCATTGCTCTGATGCAGTGGACAGAATCGGAATGATGTGGCAATAATTGCATATTTTCTTCCCTCGTTTTGCATACTCCATAGACGTACTCCTCATGTTTTCTTTCATTTTTATTTGCACTATGAGTGACCTTTGTATCCATTCATTCCACTCCTATGGCCATGGCCTATTTTGTAAAATGATGTTCCAATGGAGAAATCTGCATAACTAAAAAAAAAACAAAAAAACATCAACATGATTGTAACAAATAAAAAGTACACACAAGTTTTTTTTGGTGAAGGCGTCACAGGATGCCACTGTCTTCCATGGCAGCCCTCCGCCACATAAAGCTTCTCAGATAATCTTCACTTCAGGGAGAAAAGCACACAGAACAGTTCAAACCTAATCCAAAACCAGCAGTAATCTGACAGGCTTGGAAAGCAAACACGTGTAGGGGGGAGGAAATTTGACATTTGCACCATAAATCGTGTTCCCATGTCACAACCGCTGTGTACTGTGGTGAAAAGGCTTCCTCAAACCCCAAAGCCAAATTCACATGCAGTTCATTGTTTAAACTGAGGATGGCGCCACACAAACGTTGACAGGTAGACACCCGTTTTAACAGTCTATCAAAAAAAGGTTGGTTTGGGAGTGAGAACCTTTTTAAATTCTAAGGTCATGTTGACAGGTTTAACAAATATGACCCCAAAAAATATTTTTGACAGCAATGGCTGTTGACATGATGATACATAGCTTGCTTGAATTGTGCTGGAGAAACATTGTGGGATTTCTTTTCATAACAATGACAAAAGCTATTCCGAAAGTGCTTTATAAATAAAGTATTGTAATATAATTGAATTGTAATGGAATAATATGAAAAATATTTTCCCTTTTCTCAAAACATTGATTTTAGATTAATCTTCCATTTACTGTGCACAACAAATGTTTACTGTTTTATTATCACGTAAACGTTTCTAGAGGAATTTCGTGCTGACCCAAAATCTCCCCGCTTTTTTTATCTAGCACATCAGGTTTTCATAATAATAATAATAATGATGATTGTAATGCGAGTAACAACAATAATATGATGAGGAATATGGTCATATATTTAGTAGATTTTATGGACAAAGCCTAAAAGTTAGGCTCAGCAACATGTTGAATTATTTTCTGAACCATTTTAGCAATGAATTACAACGTAGGGTAAAAGATGTAATGTGCAAAGTGTTAAAGGTCAAACTTAACTTAAAATCTATGCTAGAAAAAAAGTAAAGGCATTTAAATCAGTATCAAAAATACATTTCCATGCATCAAAATTAATTTAGATTATACTGTGAGTTCATGGGGAAACGGTGCGTTGAATACTATAACTCCAAAAGCCCTTTTTCCCTGTTAGCTCCCTGGAGTGTGAATGGATGTAGCAGACTATGGAGAAAACTGGAGGCTTGTGTTGTCCACATCATGCATGTCCCAGTATCCTTAGGATTGTATGTCACACAGTGTGCATTTCAGAAACAAGCTTGCTGCACTCCGTCACCAAGATCGCCTTCTCCTCTTTGGAATAAAGTCCTCACCTGACGTTACCTCTTCCACTGAGGGCCTCCTATCCCATCCTACTCCATAGCTCATTACTGTCTGTCCGCCTGCCAGTCTGTCTGTCTGTTTGTTTCAATCATGTATTTGGGTCCTCCCAGTCGGTGTATGACGCCATGGTAGTGATGGATTATGACAGCAGTGACAAGGGAAATCCCCTTCAAATGTGTTTTCGCTCTCTCTCTCTTTCTCTCTCTCTCTCTCTCTCTCTCTCTCACTCTCTCCCACACACATACACAGGTTTCATTTGAAGAACAACTAATGCGTTCACATTCAACCCTCACACTGCTGAGTGCAGGTGTTTTCTTAGTGATGGAAGAAAGGAAGACAGTGCTTGCATGTGTGAGCGTGACCCTAAAGCGTGACCCTAAAGCGTGACCCTGAAGCTTGAGCTTTGTTGTTATATATACATAAGAGCACAATGGAGATTCCATGTAGCCTGTCACCTTGGGACAACAGTCTCTCTCTCACACACACGCCACACAGCCTTGTATGTTTCTGTAAAGTGTGCCGAACCAAAGTAACCCTGCCTGTAAGCTGAATTCTCACAGAATTTGCGTGTTCACAAAAACAAATATATGCAGTGAAGATCTCTGGCAAGTGATTCACATATCAATCTGGATCTTGCCAGGTTAGGACAGAAACAGAAATTCATTGTGAATGTCATAGTCTTCTGTTAAAGCTGGCTCTTTAAAAGCATGTTGAACTAAGGCTAAGATTTCAAAGTAGGAGTTAGGGTTTTAAATTGGGGTTTTCAAATAAAGTAAAGTTTCAAAGTAGTGTTTTAAACTAGTGTTAGGATTTGAAATTAGGGTTTTAAAATAGTGTTAGGATTTCAAATTAGGGTTTTAAAATAGGATTAGGCTGGGAATTTGGAGCCACCCAATGTGAAGAGTCGCCTCTGCTTCCACCTCTGGTTTAAATAAATATAGATTAATACATTTGAATAATTTAATAAATATATGTTTCGTCATTCTCAGCGACATGAGTGTCACCACTGTAAAGTGACATCGTGTACTCTTACTCTGATCTGAGGTTGGAAAATTCATTTCCCAGAATGCATATTACTGTTAAAGCTTTCAAATGTTCCATATTAGCCTGCTCTATAAACCACTACATTATAAACCAGTCCTGTGATGTGAAGCCCTCAAGGTTCCATGTTTGCGTGAATCATAGCTCTTTTGTTGGCGCATTGGGATTTGGACAGTTACCCTTGAAGAGAAATATAAGTTAAGTTTTCTCTTTGACCTGCAGGATCCATATTAATATAGGCCTCTTCTGCACCACTGAATTGTGCAAGATGCTGCACGTGTTCCGTGTTGTGTCAACTCAATACATAAGTACAGGGTGAGCGCTGCCAGCCAAATAGCTGGATACGGACTTGTACATAACACACACAGGAACTTACTGTGCAGTAGGGTTGATGTCCTGTAATTATAGGTATATACATATATATGTAAGTATGTATGTATGTATGCATATACATATATACACATACACACACATACATATACACACACAAGAAATTGACAATAAAGCAGACTTTGACACACATATGTGTATATACATACATATATGTGTATATACATACACATATATATACATACATATACATATATGTGTATATACATACACATACACATATATACATACATATACATATATACACACATACATATATATATACACACATACATATATATATACACACATACACATATATATATATACACACATACATATATATATACACACATACATATATATATATATATACACATATATATATATATATATATATATATATATATATATATATATATATAAATAAGAACGCTCGAAATGCGGCAGATCTGGTCTGATGGTCGTACAGAAAAACATCAACACCATCTTGTGGCAGCTTCACGGGAGCGCACCACTAAGATATAAACTTATCACCTTTCTTTGGGAAGGGCGCCAAAGAAGAAAACAAATATAAAATTAAATTTAATTGAATGGACACAGGATGGAAAAAGTAAGATTGCTCAAGTAAGTAAATTGTCAGTGTCAGAAATTTGGGAAACGGGGGACAACGGCAGCCTCGGGCCCTAGATTACCTTCATACAAAAGGTCTGATCCTGAACTGTCCTAAATAAAACAGAAAGTGATTACCAAACCAAAACAAAGGCCAAGTTTAAAAACTTCTTATCAAGCCTTTTATTTGGTATACAGATATTCATACATTTATACAGTATACATATTTATATAGTGAGATATATCTATATAACATGTGCCACTGCAAAGTCACAAACATTCAAACAAAGAAAAAAAGGGGGAAAAAATGCATAATATGTGCTTACTTTTAGTGCTGTGAAGCTCTTGTAATAAGTGGAGACAGGAATGAGGTAAAATGCCAGGCAGGACAGTCACTCATTATGGTCAATATAACCACTAATTCATGAGGACCATCAAAAAAAAACCACAATGATTAAATAGTGGCACCGTGGACCCTTGAAGTCAAACTAAAATAAAAAGGAATTTCTTAATACACATTGTTATATTATACGTAAAGACCCACAGTGCAGGAACATACAAACGGAATATTAGCAGTCACTCATGAGAAGTCGTCATGTCTTTTCTCTGACGCATACATTCGGCACACATGCACACCGGCACGTTCATGCTCAAATGTCCACAAAAATCTCACACACAATCCTCTTTTAGAGGCTTGCATAAGAAAGTCGACCATAATACACGCGTGGACTCTTATGGTGCACACATCAGCACAGAGTAATTAAGTAGGAAGGTTGTGCCGTTCAAAAAGAAAGAAGAACAAACATTGGGCACACACACACAACTTAAATAGAAATAATGAAAGGAAATTGTGTCTGTCTGTGCATATACAATCATGTACATGTATGTAACAGATGTGGAAGAGGCAGAGCAGGCAGTGCTGAAAATGTCTCATTTGTATTGTAGCGCATCATGTGATCACTCAGAATCTCTCTGAACCTCGGAGGCGTCAGCCCTGCAAATGGGACACGTCCGGTTGGCCTATGGAACGAGATGACCTGTTTAGTTCACCATATTCAAAATTACTAAAGGACTGCAAATTGATCTCCAGTGGTTATAGTTATTCCCACAGAAAATATATGCTTGAGAGTATTGTTGTAGGCTCTGTTTGTATATATCGCTGCTCCTTGTGCCAAAGTATCAGATGTTGGAAAAATTGATAAATACCGGAACATCTATGCCAATTCCCTTCCCTTCACGTAGTCCATGGAGTTTTGTTTCTTTTAGCGGACTTTGCTTCGATGAAAATACATGACTCGCTTGAATATTTTGACGTTTCATTCCCTTTTCTTGTGTGTCAGTTGTCCAGAAAAGAAACTTACCCTCAGCCATTTATCGACACACTTGCCGTGGAATTCGTGGCTGCAGGGCAGAACTCGAAGCAGTTGGCGGGACTCAAAATCACTCATACACACCACACACCTGTGTGATGACAACAAAAGAACAACAAATTTGGTGTGCTAAAATTGAGCTTGAAAGAGCTCCTAAAGGAGTATATCTATGGAAATGCTTTAAATCAACGCTCCCAAACCATAGAACAAAGTATTTTTGTGATGATCATATAACTTGATGATCATAGTTACATTTAATGATTTATTAAAGAGGTGTGATGCATTGGCGGCTGCATTTACAGTGTTTGTTCAGATTGATGGTTATTTGGGTTGAAGCGATAGGAAGGAAGCTGCTCAATGTCTCCCTTGGTAAGTCCTCTGAGTTTGGCCTCTCCAAGACGCTCAGCAAGATTGAGGAGGGCCTGCAACAGAAAATTAGTCTTCGGGGTTCAATACAAAGTTTTTCTTTGTTTTGTTTTGTTGTTTTTTTTCAAACTGCCTTATCGACAAACCTCATAATTTTCCACTTCTCCATCATCCACATCCAACTCAAGACTGATTGCAGGGCCAGTTGGCTGGACAGGCAGCATTGATCTACAGAGAGAACATTTTGAACTGTTCACTACATTTATTATCATCATTTTTAAAATGGCCCTCACAACACAATAAAAATGTGTGTGCGCTTTCTCAGGAAGGGAAGCTGTTCTTTTAATTGAAAAAGAAGATCAACTCACAGGAAGTAAGGCAGGAGGCTGGGGTGATAAGGCGAAGGCGGCAGCGGCTGTTGCGAGCGGTACCTTCGGCCCGCGAGGCGACGGGGGATTAAGTTTGGGTAGGACTGGGAGACAATTGGCATATGCCCGTCGGCTTAATGTTGTTCCACCATTCAGCAGCAAACTTGAACTGATCTTAGGACTCACCACTCCAAAAAACTCCTGAGGCATGGGCTCATGGGAGAGGAAATGGAGCTGTGTGGAGTGTGGGGTGAGGGCTGGGTGGGTGGCAGGAGGGTAGTGAAGTCCTGCACCCAAAGACAGATGCTCTCCCAACAGCTCCACGTCATTTTCTATCCTCTGTAAAGGCTAGAGGAGGTAAATGGGGTAAAAAAAAAAAAAAAAAAAAAAAAAAAAAAAAAGTGTTAATATTACAGCACTGACACACTGTATGGCTCATTATCACATACAAGCTGAGACTGATGAGGCTTGCTCGTGTTATTTTCCTTTACTGGTACGGAGGCTATCATCATTGGGACCAAAGAAGATTGGAGTATGTGAAATCCGACATATTCTCTTCAAAATGCTATCTTCTAAGTTGTATTTCAAATGCATGTGGTTTAAGTAAAAAAAAAAAAAAGCAATGTCACAAACTGCCACCAGAATGTTCTCATGAGTTCCATCACACAGGCACATATAAGCACAAAAAAATTGAAATGCTAACCAACTTTTCTTCCTGAGTTTCTTCATGGGTTGAAAAGGTCAAACATGGAGAGATTATCGAACTTTTATAGCTCCAAACTGTTCTTTCCTACTTACTGAACGGGCCTGCTGTGTCGTGTAGGGTCCAAACTGTCCAGGCTGCGGCAGGTGAGGTGGATGGTGGGAAAGGTGTGTGGGAGGATGAGGGAGGTGAGGAGGTGGGGGGAGGAGAAAGGCTTGGTCACCGGATAGCAGGGAAGGGAACGGGTAGGGCATGGGTAGGTGCTGCACAGAGCAAGTCTGCAGAACCTAACAAGAATTGAGATATCAGAATATAAATGGCAGTATGTTGGTAAAACTAGCCAAGCAAAGGCCTACATGTAGACTGTACTGTGAAAGCGTAGGTTCTGTGGCTGCAATATAGAAAAACTCACAGGAGGAGCGACACTGCAGACGGGATAGTGCTGTCCACTGAAGACGACCGAGCAAGCTGGGATTTGCTGCGGGGCTGAACGAGGCGGTAGACCAGGCGGAGGCCCCGGGGGGGACACGGGATATGTTACCGGAGCTGAACCCTGAAGATGGAGGTAAAGGATTGCAACCATTGTTCAGTCTGACAGCCATTAAAGCAGTCATTTAGACTCACCTGTTCCTGAAGGTCCAACACCCCACTACTCTGTTGCTGCGATGGGTGTGGGTGCTGTGGGTGTGCCGCAGGGTGCAGCAGTCGAGGAGACAGGTTTGAGGACGGATGAAGGGGTCTCGGGGAGGGGTTTGGGGGGTGGTAAACTTGGCGCTCTTCCATGCCGGACCCTCTATGGGGCTGCTGGCCATAGGGCAGATAGCCCTGAGGGGGGGCTGAGTGACGGTAGTTCTCGTCTTGGTGGTTGGAGGACAGCCCGTGGTGGGAGTGCAAGTGGTGATGGTGGTGGTGAGGGTGATTGTTGGGGTGGTGATGGCTGTTGTTGTTGTAATGGTGGTGGTGATTGTGTGTGTGGTGATGACGTGTCAGGCGGTCTCTGCGGCCACGAGGGCGTCGCATTGGCGGGCTGAGAAGAAAGAAGAGTTTGTGGGATAAGCTTCTTTGTTGCCTTTAATAAACATTATGCACTAAAATCAACCAATAGATGTTGATTTTACTAGTGTATTGATTCTTTAATATAGGATGTGCAAACTTTGATTGTATTTTTGAATCGAAAGCTGCACCAGAGCAAACTCGTGTCATTGCCGTTCTGAAATTGTTTGGCTACTATTGTGCCTATTGGATGCACCATGGTGCCTCAAAGGCATACTCAATGGGTTGGTCAACGGCACATGGTGAGAAGTTCTTTGCAGTCAGACATTACAATTCATTATTGCTTGGTTTCCTCTATGACATAAATTAAAAACATAAAATGCCAGCGTGTGAGCGAACACTTACCTTCTTCGATTGCGGACAGGTGTGTGACATCTCTCTGGTGCATAGTGGGCATGCGGCCTGCGACTGGGGGTGAGCTCCCAGGGACGAATGGGAGAGGAAGGGGTAGAGGAAGGGGCGGAGCTCAGATCTAAAATGGACTGCTGAGAAAGACGCTGTCTTTTTGGGCTAGGGCTATCTTCCATCTGGAAACAGCGGACCAAAAAGGTGTAGTGGTTATCCAGGAAAATGCCAAAATTATTAAATCAAAATGAAAAACAATTTGTTAAAAAAAAAATCATATGTTGTGGCTTACTTTGTCTCGATCCTCATTGAACACATTATCTGGATGAAAGTGTAGCACTCCTCCTGCAGGCAAAAGAGAAGCAAAGAATGGGGCAACATAATCAGATAAGCTGATGCTGAGAAAAACATCATCACAAGACGTTTGTTGAACCAGCACGACAAACTAGCCGCCTCAATCTCATTTTCCTGTGCAGGATCACAAAGGATATGAAACAGTGATCGGTCTGTTACCCCACATATAAACGGGCGTCAGGCATCGGCGTAAATCAATCAGTGTTGTGCTTCTTTGGTCTGACGGGCTTTTTCAATAGTGGCTTGAAACAAAGCCGAGGAAGCTCTCTGTGGAAAAAGCTACTCTGGATCTTTCATTGCCTCTGATGTAGTACCAAAAACATCTGCCGCTGTATGGCGCTTCTCTCCCAATCTTTGGATAGCGACATGCTGCTATGGTTGTTATCTTTATTAATTGTCAAACCAATGCACAACAAAGCGACGCTAACTCTTAACCCACTCTGAAACAGCTCTGGTTTACTTTATAGATGGAGGTAATTCTACAAAAAAAAAGTTTGAAATATATCTTTGAATATGAATGCTGCAGGGAAGTACAAAGAGAACTAATTTGGATGGACACCAAATGACAAAAAGAAAGTTCATGGATAGCTGGCCTCCTGAATGAATCGTGCAATTAAGATTCATGAATTATTCACTGACAAATTATCCCGACGAGCCCATAGGTCGTAGGTTCAGCAGTTTGCTTGATTTATTTTGGGCACGTCTATAAGGAGAACCACACGTTTGGCGGTGGGAAAGGAGAGCTCTAGAGCCGGCCTGCCACACAAGTGCAAAAACTCAATGTAAGTGTTCTAAAAAGATCGAACTTTATAAAGTAACTGTGAATCCACTGGACAAACCTGTAGTGCAGCAAATGCTGGCGAAGTGCCATTGTAGCCACAACACTACTCTGCTCCTCCATCAACGATTGGTTCGTTGTAATTCCCAAACTGACCACATAGGCAAGCATATTTTCCACTTTGTCCATTCCTGTTTTCAGCAGGACTTGAATATATTTGTTTTTGATAAATGTGTTTTTGTTGTTGTTTGAGAGTTCAAAAGCATGATTTTGCTGTTCAAAACAATCCCATTACAATCAAGTCCAAATTTTGCCAAATCCTGTGAACTAAACTTGCTGCAAAGAAACCTCTTGGGTTGGGCTAAATAACCAACAAACAGCAAAGAAATGTGATAAATATGTTGTGAACAAAAACAATATATAGCTAGCCGCTTATCTGAGAGGGCACATGTGCAATCTGGAAGCAGCACATACACACATTTTTATGCAGCATGAAAAGACGTCCTTCAGACGACAAGACTTTGGCTTAAGCAGGGCTGAAAAAAAATATTTCATCACCAAAAGGGGAGGGGGGGAGGAGAGAAATCTCCCCTTCCTCTCCATTCCATGTCTCCCTCAGAAACAACAGATCTGAAAGCACACCCAACCTCTTTGTTGTCCTTTGCAGAGCCACTCTGGGGCCATGTGATGTCTGCGATAGTGATGGCTCAAAGACACCCCGCTAGCGACTCTGAAGAACAGATGCAAAGACGGCTGACCGAGCTGCTGACACTGGAGGCAACATGCCGTCGTCAGAGCTTTCTCCATCGACGTCTAGACCTAGCTGGGTCATTTTGGGCAGAACTAGATCTTTAAAGCCTTGGAGAGAAAACAAGCTTATTTCCTTAGAATAATGGTGCTGTTGACGCAGAACACAATTTATTCCAATTGTATTATTTTATTACTAAATCTTTCCTTAAACTAGTGCACAGTATAGACCTTCTGCTGAAAGTACTGCTGTGTTGTGTTTGGCAAAGCGGTATGGCGATGTATAAATTGAATGTACAGATTTACGAGATTGTTAACGACAACCTAGACAGATTAAGACTGATAACAGATGCTTGCAGGAACTCTGTAGATTTAACAACATTTTGCGACTTAATAATTGGCGAAAACACAGTAATATTCATAAGGCATGTCTGCAGTGGATAAGCGTTAAAAAAAAAGTCATCCATGACCAAAGGGCCCTTTGTTTGATTGCCGTAGCCAGTATCAGTATATTTTTTACCGGTTTCGAGCTGCAATGAGACAACAAAGCGGTCCTAATTTGAAGTCTTAACTGACAACGGTTGCTTCTTAAACATTGTTTTGCAATGCATGTTAGTGAAATGCAAACAAGCAGACAAAACAGGACTCTGTGAAGCCTGCAGCAGCAAATCTGTAATAGGGACAGTGGGAATGGCGCACGCCAACACTATTTTGTGACATGTCACGCCTCTGACTGTGGAACATTGGCTCACCATCTAAGATTCCACGCTGAGGGGGAGCATGAGGATGGTTTTGTTTGGATCAGTGTAGCTGCCACAAAACAGTTTAATGGGGGTGGTTAGTTTTCGGATGGCATTGTGTTAATGAATTCAAGGGACCTACAGATTATTATGGATGAACCGCTCACACACAACATCAATTCTTGATTGATGATTTTGGATCACTTTCAATCTGATGTCACGTAAATCTAAAATTAATCTTTCATTCGTAAAAGAAAAAAAATCAGTGTTGGTTCTACAGCAGCGAAAGAGCAAACCATTCTCTGACTAAAAAAGAAAACTGTAAATACTCTATGAAGACATTACAATCGCTTAGACTTCATGTTAATTTTTGCAAAATTATGTTCATGCCTAATGCGGCAGGAAAACAATTGAGGTTTGTAGATAGTTGTCAGGCTAAAGACTACATGCACCATAAAGGTCACAGTTTAGCACTCGTTTTTACACAGATACACTCACTGGCCACATACATGAGAAACACAGGAACAAGTCATTTGTGACCCACTTCATAAATCAAAACACACCTCAAATTATATTTCCAGCCCAACCCTCCTACCCCTAAAGAATTGTCATGTTTTTGGGTTGTTGTTTTTTTAGGTATTTTATTCATTAGCACTTCATAAATTGTTATTTCTAAAGACAAAGTCTATAGTTAAATATGATAAGAAGAATGAAACCGTTTGGGCAAATTTTATTTTTTACCTGCAATTGACTTTACTTTGCTTATGGGCAAGAGCCCTTGACAGACATACTGCCACACTTGGAGCCAGTCACTCTTTAGTAGTACATGGCTATTTGTTAATTTATCAATGCCAGCCATGTATAGTAACAGGAAAAGCAAAGAAATGCTCTTCCACTGACTAGGTGACTGATGATGCATAATTAACCTGTATATCCACTTTTTGTGAAAGGTTTTGCAAAGTTGGGCGCAATAATTTTGAAATGTGTGCCCTGGCTCAATAAAACTTGAGAAACACTGGCTTAAAGGGTTATATCACTGTGACACGACGCTATTGATTAGCCCGTCTATGGTGTTTTCGTTTAGGTGTTGGCATTAAGCAAGCTACCTTTATAGCAAAGTTATATACTTCTTTGAAAATACACATGTAATTCTCTTTATGGCAAAGCTACGTGATTTTAAATAAACATCGAGGAACTCTATTTGGACAGTAAACAGCTTCAAGGTTTGCTTATTTCCAACTGCAGGTTTTTATATAGTTGAGCTCACTCCCTCCATACTAAATAGCTCAAATTTTGAATACAAGAGGAAGAACATCATGGTTATTTGCAAGATGTTTTTTTTTTTATTGACATTGTCAGTGAGAAATGTTCTATTTTTTCAAATTGGGATAGATTAAAATTCTTATAGCACTATTGAGACTTGCACAAAATGTTTGACTAATCAGTTGAGGGGAGCAAATGTCTCATGTTAGATGTGGTGCAATCCTACAACATGCAAATTAGTGCTGACATAATGAAGAAACAGGTCAAATAAATACCTCATCCAATCAAAACAAGCAATATTATTGTTGTAAGAGCATAGGTTGTAATATAGAACCACCGCACTGGATCTCACTGAGCTGTTGAGGTTAGTGCAAACAGTGGACAAATGTCCATTATAACACAAAGGGTTTTTGTTCGAACCACAGCTCCTCGATGAAGCCCAGAGGATGGATGCTTGGTAATCGCCGTCCTCACCCCGATCAAAGACGAATGTAATGGTGTTTCAAACAGGCCTACGCCACTTACCGTTTCCAGGGTGCCGGTGAGCTCCGTGACGTTGCGCCCCTGCGGGCAGGTAAGTGCCCGGCTGCTGCTGCTGTTGCTGCTGGTGATGGTGGTTCTCCGGATAGCCGCTGCGGCCGCCGTGATGCGGTGCCCAACCGGCGTTGCTCTGCTGCGGGAAGCTCATTCCTCCTCCCCCTCCTCCGGCGCTCATCATGCTCCCGTTACCGAGCGCGTTACCGCCGCCGTTACCCCCAGCGGGGTTGCTCACGGCAAAATGATAGAAGCCAGACCGAGACCGTGAGCGTGTCCGCGGGGGGTCCATGGTTGGCTGGAGCGGACGAGGAGGGCGGCGACGGTGGTGGTGGTGGTGGTTGAAAAGTAGGCGAGAGACTCTAAAGAGGAATGGAACCTCCCTCGTCAGACAGCTTCGCAGTCTTTCTCGAAAGCTAGTTAGATCGGAAGATGTTCTTAATCCGAAAGTGCTACTTAATGCAGTTGAATGGGGATTTCTAACCGGAAATCTTGCACGTCAACATTCAAAACTAATAAATACAAACACAAAATGGACCAAACAAAAATACACTTTCTATTGTCTTTTTTTTTGTTGTCCCAAAAGATTAGCACGGATGCCGACTGTGACTACTAAAAAATTACACACAAGGTCAACTCATTTGGTTTGTTGCCAACTGACTCGTGTCCGATATAAACTGGATTTCTGGTACATAGATCAGTGATCTTTACAGGACGAGTTAAAGCCCTCACTGAATCAACATGGCTAAGCTATATGGGGGTTAGCAACAAACATTAGAACCAACGAGAGCGAACTGTCACACTATTGTCACATTAACTTTTAGGTTTTGAATTAGACGATCCGAGAAACCTACCCGATCGCGGTGCAGTTCCACCCCTTTGCGATGGCAAACTATACTGGCACGTTCATTAGCATAATGTCGGTTCCCCCTAAGCTAGCACAAGCTAACAGGAAGCGGGCTGCGATAGGGAAAACAAGTCCAACCGTGGCGACGTTAAGTGGACACAAAACGCCGTATTATGTCGACGTAAGGCCGTCAAACGGTGCTTCTGGGTGGACTTCTTCAGACCGCGTTCGTCCAAAAGCACCGAAATGGGGAAATATGAACGTTTTTTACGCGTTAATTAATTCCCCTTCTTAGGTTCGCTATCAAATGTTTTCTCCGGTCAGCAGGGAGTGTAGTGGAGATCAATCAATGGGAGTTTTATACTATGCTCAGTTACTCTCAATCGATCCCTGAAACAATATATAACATATAGTTGTCTCGTTTTGAGATTAATCAACTGCAAATGAAAGTAAGTTTATTAAAATGTGTACGGAAATACAATTAATGCGACAAAGTGGTACAATGGTTGAATTCAAATATAACCTTGTTTGCAGTTTCGATTACTAATGCCTGGCCCCCTTGCAGGCACTTGCCCAGCTCATTAATAATTCAGCAGCTTCAAACCAGAAATACTACGGTAGTAACTGTACTAGTAAAACGCGATGGGTTTTGTGTTGCCATTTCGAGCATGAAAAATAAAAATAAAATAGTGTGGCACCCAAACCCCATTCCCATAGACTACTGACGATTCCAGTGACAGCCTTTTTTTTATTAGGATTCCCCCCCCCCCCCCCCCCCCAAAAAAAAACACGTATACTTCACTGGTATCACATTTAAATAACAATGTAATATGTCAATGTAACAAAGACATCTGCAAAATATATTGATACAATAAGACAACCAAAATATTAGCCGACTGCAAAGGCCTATAATGTTGGTGACCTTACTCATAATTGTAGATATACAAATTGGAGTTGTTGTTAAACATAGTATTTAGTGTTGCTGTGAAAAAGGTTGGAGGTTTTGATTAAAAAATAATAATAATAACGCTCATTTTCATCTTGGCTTTTCCTCATCACCACTCCACTTCATTTTCCTCACAGTTGCGCCAACATGTTTGCTTTTTTCTGATTCAAGTCTGCACATGAGCAGTAAGAACATGGAAACCCCCAGAGCATGAGAAAAGAGGAGCAGCCACAACAATTATATTGGATTAACAATTATGATGTGTTTTATGAGGCTAAAACAAAAATAATTGCTTCAAATTCAAGAGAATATAACATTTATCAATTTCATGATATGTTTGGGAGCCCATGAAAATTATGGGGCCTTAGTCAATTGGCTGTGTTAGGTGAGTATGCCCATTTATACCAATGATTTAAAATGCAGTTGATACTGGATTGGATTTTAATATCCATTCATTTGTAAGTCTGGGTGTGAAATCTCACAGGTACATATCTGCCCTGAAAAACAAACACTAGTTCAATAGTTAACCCGCCTTATATTTGAAGACTTTGCATGGAATCTGATAGTTGCGTACGTGGTAAGAGTTTTGACAGTATATTGGGGGTGTTAAACTGTATTGACGAATGACTACTTCCTCATTGATAAATCACCACAGTGCTTCCTCATTCTCGCTCGCATGACCCCACGATAACTGAGCCAAAAGGAGAGTGACGAAGCTTGAGTCCATCATTGTTATCAGGAGCAGCACAAGGTAAACACAGAGACGAAAGCTATGCGGATGCTCTAAAGAGTTTTTAAACTCCAGTTAGGCCAACTTGGATGAAATAAGGATTGTGGAAGATTCGAGAACCCGTAAGGCTCGAGATCATGTCTGTGCCCACCAGAGAGGTCCACAAGCGGAGGGCCCACATCACAGCTCTGCCTCTCTACTACACAGGGCACCTGTTCAAGAAACACTCCTACGAGACGGTGAGGGCAAATGATGAGATCTGATTTTGGGAATAGGAATGTAGCGTGAAGCTCAGCCATACTAATGTCATCTATCGTCTTCAGGATTTCAAGAAGTACTTTGCAGAGCTGCGTGGAGACACCTTGTTTCTGTACAAAGACGATAAGCAGGATACAGTGAGGCCACCTCTTGCATTTGCTTTATTTGTATCATAGCTGTAAAAATTTCAAATGAATTGTAGTGGCAAATAAATCTTTTTTTTTTTTTAGGAGCTGTGAGAATTGGTGAAAACAAATTCCTTTTAAAACCGATTAGGGAAAAAATGGTGCAGATTTTGGGTCCAATGAAAGGAACAAATCCTGTTATTCATAAATATTAAGTAGACACCTATTTTTTTGCTTTACTGGGCCACGTAAAATTATGTGGCAATCTGTAGCTGTCACAAAGTGATTTGGTTGTCGTCATTCTGTAAAATACACACATGTAAAAACGGCATAATAGTATTATAATGTATTATTTAGTCAATACTTGTTAGAGAAGAGTCACCCGCTGACATATAACTGGTACATTGTATTTGTGCGACAGCAGTGACATAATTAACTGTGCCCTCCAGTAGTTTTTCAACGCTATGTTCATAACTACACAATCCATTGTATATAAAAATGAGACTCTAGTGATTTGGCAATATGTAGAAGATTCCCAGTCATAATCCAATAATTGACTGGCATTATGTCTAATTCTATATAATTAGACATAATGCCAGTCAATTAACATTACGTCTGTCAGTATACAGAGAAGCTGAATCTGCTGCAGCTGAGGTCCATGCAGTTAGCATCCCCATATCAGAGGAAGATACCCACCATCTTCATCATCATGATGCATACAGAGGAGGTCCACTTGAAGGTATTGGTATCCAGTCCAAAATCCAGGCCGTAATGCAATAATTACAATTTATTTGATCGGAGTGATGGTCTTTTTTTTGGGGGGGGGGGGGGGGGGGGGTGCAGATGGACAACCCTGACACAGGAGAAGAGTGGCGGGCTTATATCATGACGATGGTCAAAGTGAGTTAAAACACACACACACTCTAATAACAAGTAAGCATTTGAATAACTCAGCAATCCATACACAATTTATGAAAATAATTGGGCATTTTAAAAAAACACTAGAGAAACAAATTGCTGTATTGTATATTATTAATTGACAATACGTAATCAAACCACTGTTCATAATTTCACATCATGGGCACTTAGGTAGGATACATTACCTACGTAGTGTGGATGGACAGATGGACATACGTCCATAAAACGATAAAAAGACAGAAAAAAAAGAGAGAAAGAAACAAAGAAATACACGGTGGGAATTTTGGAGTTCTTTTTTATTGACATATTCAGGGTCGGCATGCAAGGGACAAACCCAACCAGGAAGGATTCTTACATCAGGTCAACAATTAACTAACTCATTGAAACACAAACTTGCTTTGAGGGATGGACTTTCTTTCCCTGATATATAAAAAGAAAAAGAAAAAACAGCACAGACCAGCATGGTTTCATTGCATTTGTTTTTCAACAAGACCAACAGCAAAAGCAAAACATCACAGCCAAGATTAGAACAGCTTAAACCTTCATTCACTGATAAACCAACCCGCTTTAGGAACCAAGCCTCATCCACTCAGCTGGGTCAGCAACTCAGCATGTTGATGGGAGCTGGTGATCGTTGATGACCCACTGGTTTTGCTGGTATCACAAATACAACATGTTGGTCCTACTGGGTGGCTGTGGCTTAGTCGGTAGCATTGTAGAGTGACTAAACGTTGGTCCATCTGTCTGTCCGTCCATATATCCAGTTAGATGTAATTCTATGTTACTCTGTAGAAAGAGATTCCCAGCCAGCTGCAACTCATGCCCGGCCAAAGGTTGCTGCTTGAAGATGCTCTGGCTCGGGAGAAGATAAGAATTTCCCAACTGGAGAAACCCCCGCTTCCTCCTCGACCTGCTCACCTTCTTGGAGCCTCCGCATCCGTGTCCCCACAAAAGGACACGCGTGACTACATCAGTCCAGAGATGTTACCGTGACTATGATTTGTTTCTTTCTATTGTTTTTATTTTTTTATCCAGCCATTAAATCTATTCTCCGATTCTTTCAGGTGTTTCTTCAATGTAACCCGACAGGAAGCTGAGAATATGTTGAGGCAAAACCCGGAATTTGGAGACATCATCCTTCGCCCATCCGCCATGGCCAACAACTATGCCCTCACCCTCAGACATGTCACAGCCAAGTACTTCACTGAATATTATTAATAATTACTTTATTGTCTGAGACGATATCCGAAATTGGCAAGTGTATTCTAATGTAGCGTGAGACAGAGGAAATGTTTTATCAAAGTATTTGAGGCACTATATTTGTAAGGGACAATAAATATAAACATATATAAGTACCGTATATAAAAATGCTAGTATTGTTCTGAAGTTTAGTTTCTCATCTTTTTAGTGAACAATTTTGAATATGCATTGCAGTCATGATAACTTTTTTTTTTTAGGGGGCCCGTCATGAAGAACTATAGGCTGATCTACACCAAGTCGGGATTTATCATCCAATTAGAAACAGCAGTATGTTTTTCCAGCTCTCATAGCATTATACTTATAAATGCAATCACAGCTTGAGTGAGTTGAGCAAATATGAAAACTCATCAAGCACTTTATTAGGTACACTCGCACAAACAGAGACTTACATCCAAGATTTCTGATCAATTATACCTTGACACAGAGATAATCAAATTCAAATATGAATTTTTGTGACTACAGAGCAACCAACAAAAGCAGTGTGTAATATTTTTTCCCCTTCATAGAAAAGGTCATCAAAATATCAGAAACAGCTCTGAGAATGCCATACAAATCTTTACCACTGTAAACTTCCCTCACAATAACCGGATGACAAGAATGTTGCTATATTCTGACATTGATGTCAATGAGATTTTTGATGTGCCTCACGCAGTTGGTTTCCCTTCAGGTGACAGTCTCCTCCCTGGAGGAGGTATTGGAATATTTTCTAGAGAAGACAGAATACAGGCTTCATCCTTACACACTGGGGGGCATCTATGAAACTCGCATCGGTGAGTACTGCACGGGATTAGGGATTATGAGCGCACAAATTACATACAAGAGAAAAATGTCTATTACTAGTGAATGTGAACAATAAACAAAAACAGGAGCAAAAAAAGTATTTCAGTGGTGCCTATGTGAGAGCATGCAAAAATAAGAATTCTGCAGAATTTTAGTAATGCGTGAGAGGTCACTTAATTTTCACTTACTTACAGCGGTAACACATCCCGAGTGCGTCACTCCCTCAACACAGACAAAGCCTGGGGAAGGGGAATATGTGGTCCTAAATGAGCACAAGTTGAATAAAGGTGCAACTAAAACGTGACAAAATGTGTTGTGTTCAAATGAACTGAAAGTTTGCATTGCTTTCAAATAGTTCAGCTGAATGAAGTGCGACAAGTTGTACGATTGAGGCAGAACTCCACGAAGACCAAGTATACCCTCACTGGCACTCACTTGCCATGTATCATGCAAAGTATATCCGTTTGTGATATTTAGGATATTGTTTCAGTTTTTGTGATTGTATTCTTTTCTTAAGAATATGTTGCATTGTTTAAGGACTACTGAAGGAAATCTCTCTTTCTTACCACAGCTATTGTTTTGTAGGTTTATGAGATTATAAATACAATCATTCACTGCCATGTTAATAAAAGGAGTTTTGTACACTATGACACTTTATCAAGATGACACAGGCTAACTAACATTTGGCAGCCTACAGTTTGTGTATTTGCGCTTGGTCAGAATACATATTAGTAATGGTGACAGATTCCTATGTGCAAATGAGTAAATAAACCATTCCCAAGATGATCATTTTTTTTATTATTTCATTTTTTCCCACATAAACATGAGGAAGTCAACAAATGTTTCAAAGTTTCTCTTTGTATATGCAGTTTTATGATGGTTTTCTTCATCAGTACCATGGATCATTATACCGTAGTTTTAAAGAATTAAGACCATTCATCGTTCTTTATTGACAGCAAGACTCAGCAAAATATAGAATTATAATTTAAAAAAAAACTCCCTTTCTTTTCCTCTGACATTGTTGTCAGTCAGACTATTAGTTTGCACATTGTGGACCCTATTTTGCTAAATGCGCTCAGTGTAAAAATGGGTGTAACTTCATTTTCATGCCAGTGCAAGTCTTGTCTAGCGTATTAGGGGCAGTCCTGCGCTCATCTAGGTGTGACGGCGCATAAAGCAGCTTCTCCGCCGACTCCCCTGCAAATTTGGTGACAGAAAGTAGTCTGCGCTTAGCTTAAAAAGTAGATGCATCTTCATTTTTGTTCAAGGGTAATGGTTTAGTTGGGCGTATTTGTGAATTTGGTAGAGGCGCTATGCCTCTCTTGGCGTTTCTGCCTCAGCCACTCGCGCGTCTTCTAATTTGGTAAAAAAAAAAAAAAAAAGGCAGAGATAAATTCAATTTAAATTCCAGCCTAAAAAAGCAGGTCTACTCGTTACTGCAATGTCAGGCACGGACGGCAGACTCGGATTTGCGCTTCGACCGTGCTAATTTTGATGCAATAGAGGGACATGGCGGGATTTGCAGGGAAAAGTCTACTTCCGTCCCACAACAGCACACAAAGGCACAAAAGGCCCTCGGTACACCAAATTCTACCAGCGCAAGGTCTAGCGAAATACCAAAAGAAAGAAAACTTCACCCATGTGCAGTTAAGACTGCGCTCTGCACGAGACTTGCGCCCGGAACGAAAACAGGGCCCTTTGTGTCACTCACTCTTGTTCACACTTTTTAGGGATAGTCATCAGGTAAAGGAATAAATAATACATCTGTAATAACTTACTATCTCTGGGTTTAAAAATAAAACCAGAATAAATTAGGAGTTTGCGTCCCCCAATGAAGACCTGCCTCTGCATTAGAGTCACACTACTTTTCGGTGAGTGATAGTTGCAGGATCCTCTCGAGCTCTTCTTCTTCCTCTTTACGCTTCCTGTGAAATGAGAACAAATCAAGACATCCACATGGGGGGCAGGTTAAGGTGTTGATCACAATTCTAGATTTAGATTAGAGTCAATCCCAGTTGCTTGAGAGGGACAGGAACAGAACCCTGCTTCAAATAGCGAAAATAATAAAGGTTTTTCGAACTGCAGAGAATGGACATCTTAGTCCCTCAAGCAAGATCTACACCCCAGCATACAATGATTTTTTTGGGATATAAAACTTCAGTTTTATCAAGATATGACATTGTGTGGCGACTGAAGTTTATACAAAAAGATAATTACGTGTTTTGTAGTTAAAAATACCACATAACTTTGTTTTAGCAATGTATTGATGTCTCTATCTAAAAGCTGATAAAGAAAGACCCTCACCTGTCTATCTCCTCTTGCTCACGGCATGACAGCTCCATGGCAATGCGCAACTGCTCATCGAAGCTGCTCGCTCCACCAAAATGTCCCGATAACGGCGGCTCGGTGGCTGTATTGTAAGACAGAGGGTAATTGGGGGCGGGGTTCAATGGGGAGTCTGTTGGAGGCTGGCTGGGGTCCTCGGCATCATCTACCCCTTCTCTGCTAACCAACGAGATGGACAAAGACTCTTGAATGGCCCTGTCCAAAAACATAGGAATAGGAAGGAAAGACAGAAAGGTATCACTGCTGGGCCTCAGTAGAGGATGACTGGGAGTAGTCGCTGCTCCCCGAGTGGGTTGAAAGGAAGCGCTAATCACAGACTTCTATTCACAGATGCCTAATTATCTTACTTAATTACACGTGAGAGTCTTTCTTCTACCAAATCATGATTTTGAAGGATGGACTTCCACCTTGGATAGCCTGACAAAATGTCAGCTCACCTCTCCAGCTGAGTATCTTCCTCGTAAAGGGGCGACTGAGGTCCTGGACGACTGTTGGTCAGAGCCTCCCAGATGGTTACCTGAAAAAATTAAAAAATAAATCATATCATGCTATATTAGTACCTCTACCTACAAACTTAATTGATTCTGCGATTGGGTTTGTAAGTAGAAGCAACGTTTCCCATAGGAATTGATGTAAAATGCATTCCAGACTACACCAAAAGTCACACTTTTTGCCATATTTTCCATGTAAAACATACAGAAAACCAAAACAACAGTTTTATTTTTTCGTTTTTTTTCTTCGTTTACGTGATAGGACAGGAAAGAGGCGAGTGATTGAGGTTGTGTTCTAACCTGGTCGCTCTCTGTGCCAGCGTCCAAAAGGCTCTGCTGGATGGCAAATTGCAGCAGGTTGTCATCCTCGTCTCTCATTGGCTCGCTGCGCCCTGGTCCGAGGGTCGTGTAGTCTGCTGGGGGCTCAAACACCGAGGGGTCCACCTCGCAGTGGAAGGGAGCGGCCGACTGCCCTGTGAGGACCGACAAATTAGAGATACATGTGACTATCATTGCTAATAACTTGCTAAATATATTTTAAATGTAATTTTGCAAAGATGGATGGAAACGAGTGGTAGGAAAAGGAGACAGTGCAGATATTTAAGAAGGTGTCCTGCATTGCAGTGAAAGAGATTCAACGCTTAGCTTTTCAGCCACAGGAGACATTTGAAATTCAAATATGTTTCGATGGGTTTAAGACGACGGGGCAGTGAAGCAACTGGTTAGCACGTCCGCCTCACAGTTCAGAGCGTGCGGGTTCGATTCCACCTCCGGCCCTCCCTGTGCAGAGTTTGAATGTTCTCCCCGTGCCTGCGTGGATTTTCCCCAGAAACTCCGGTTTCCTCCAACGCCCCAAAATCATGCTTGGTAGGCCGATTGAACACTCCAAACTGCCCATAGGTGTGAGTGCCCTGCGATTGGCTGGCAACCGGTTCAGGGTGTCCCCCGCCTACTGCCTGATGACTGCTCGGATAGGCTCCAGGCTTGTGTGTCTGAGTTACGCAGCTGAAAATTGTGTGAATTCATAGTTTAGTTACCTGCTTCTTCTGAGCTCTCCGGTTGGTGAACCGTCACTGAGCTCACGGGTTCGTCACAGCCGCACAAGTTACTGAAGGTCACTCTGGCATTCAGCACGTGAAACAGCGGAATCTCTGAAGAGCAGAGGCAATTCAATCAGAAAAGCAAATGAGCTAAATGATGAGCAGCCCGAAAATGTGACTTGGCTCTCACCTATTTTGACTGGAAAACCTGGAGGCAAGCGTAAGGTGATGAAGTCACGCAGTATAGCAAAGTGAGCGTTGGAGATGGCCATGAGGTCAATGATGGGCGTCACCTGTTCGGCCAACGACAGCGGGTGGGTCTCACTCAACCACAGATTTGCCTTGAACCTGGAGACAACCAAGGCAGAACAAACGTTGAAGTCTATCATGCTTGCTCTTATCTAATGGCTCAGTCAGTACCTCTGCACTTTGCTGGTGAGCTCGATGGGACGTCCAATGTCCCGGCCATTGAGGTTGAACTCTGGATTGAAGTATTCTTCAGCCGTGATGGCTGTGGGATTATGTGGACTGGCGCACTGGGACACATTACTCTACATGAACAAGAGAGACAGACGCTGATATGTGAACTGATTCGACAGACAAGCACTGTCTCCTCACAGAAAGGTGCTACGTTGTCGGCGTGCAAAATCAAATGTATTGGATCACAAGGTAAAATTATATATAATAGAGAGAGCGAAGGGAAAAAAAAGTTTCTTCATTCCCTCTCAGGGACTAATAAAATGTTATTCTCGTCAAAGAGGCGGCATGGAGTGTAGGTGGGACCATTTGATTCAGTGGTGCTTACCCCATTGTGAGCTGTGTGCTGTTCAGCTATTCCCAGGAAGGACTGCAGAGGAGTTTTGGAGCCTGAATGAGAGGGACATATTAAAAAAAACAAAAAACATATTGCATAAAGTCAAAGGGGGCATATAATGTGTGTTACATTTGAAGGTTCTGTGGATGGAGATTGTACTTTTGGTCTGTCATGAAATTGCTCTATGACCTCACCTTTGCTCCGGGATTTATCCTGGTCTGATAAATGCTCTGTTCTTGACCGAGTTACCAGCTCCACATTGGTTGCACTGTAAACCTGAGTACCATCACCATGTGTTATTTCTGAATAAAAATAATATCTTAAGTACACCAGAGAGTCCAACCTAATACAGTATATTGATTGGATACAGTTGAACACAAACAACACAAAATGGGTTCATTAGGTCGTATTTCCAAAAATAAATTACAGTATACGGATTACAAAAAAAAAAAATACTGCTCTGAGTTCTCAATCAAATCATGAACTCTCACCTTGGCTTCATATCCACTGACCATTTCACTCTTCTCAGAACGCCAGCCCCATATGCCAGACTTGTTCCTAAAAAGAAAACGCACGTGGGTCACAACTTTTCCATTTTATGTATGCCTCGGGTTAAAAACAATTCGAGTTATGCTATCTATGCTGCAGAACCTATTGGTAATGTGCATAACGCATTGTTAGATGTGCTAGAAGATCTAATAGAAGATCAAAAATCCTTTTATTTTGGTCAGACAATATTATCGACTACGATTTGACTTGGGGTAGGGTTTTATTTTGGACAGAACATGCACCTTACCGCTCAAAGGCAATGTTGCGCGTGTTAAGGTGCGTGGAGACGATGGGCGAGGTGAGTCTCTGCGCAGTGTTCTCTTGCGATGGCTGCATGGCGGCCAGCAGGGACGGCGCATCGCGTGGAGACAAGACGAGCGGCTCCGTGTACACCACCTGCTTCTCATGGTCCACCTCCATGACTACCGCCCCATTGTCTACAGAAGAGGACGGATGGCAGTGAAGCACAAAGGTCAGACGAGATTTTGGTCGCGGTCAAACTTTTCCATACAAACCTCCACCCTTAAAAATGTAGCTCCGTCGTCCTTTCAGCCAAGTCATGTGTTCAAAACCCAGGAGGGTTGTGTCTACGCGGAGACACGAGCCACTCTTCCACACCCGATACACGTCACTGGGGCAGACCTTGGACACTAAAGGCACTGAGGGGGAGAATTGGTAGAAGTTATATTTGAATAAAGACAGGAAGTGTGATATAAACGATGCCCCTGGAATTTATTCTTTCTATCTCCATTATTTCCTTAGAGGAAACAATCCAACTGAATCAAATGCTTATTATGCTCAAACTTTAAGATTCCACAAATAGTGAAGGCCAGCCTTAGTAGTGAAAAGAATAATGAATAAAAACAGTCACCCCAACTGGTAAACTCCCATTTCATCTCCACATAGAAGTCACGCGCCTGCAACAGATAAAGACAAAAACAGAAAGACTTTGTGTTGACCAAATTTTATTGAGCCACTGCAAAAAATTTCAAGACATACAAAAAATCTCACTTAAAAGTCGATATACAAGTTAAATGCAACTTAATGTTCAGGCATCATGCTTGAATCAATCGTGAGATGATGAGATGAAGCATTTATTGGTTCTCTTTCAACTTTTTTTTTTTCTGTTACCTTTCTAAGTTTACTCAGAAGCTCCGGAATTCCGGCCAGCCGCTCAGTCGCCCGTTTGAAGTCTCTGTATTGAAGCACCAGTTGAACCAGCTCAGGATCTCCAGTGCTCACTGCTTCCTGCAAAACTGAAACCCAAACACACGACTTGTCATCTGTGATGCTTTGTTGAACCCCGCCAGCTTTCGAGAAGCAAACGGGCAGCCACAACAGAGCACCCACTTGTCCAGCCTTGTGCGTTGCAGTGTGTCGGATCTGCTGTGTATCTGAGCAGCACTCGGGTGGACTCTAAGTGGCCCAGGGACACAGCGAGCTCCAGTGGGGTGCGCCCCCTCGGATCTACTCGTTCCAAGTCCTGCTACATACGCACGCAACAAGCAGCTTCAACGCAATGCAGTGCGACACGGATGAGGAAAAAGATGCCAAACAAAACCTACCTCTGCCTTTTGCATCGCCTGGTCGAGCTCCTGATATTGATTGTTCCACACCAGGAAATGCAATGGAAACTCTTCTTGAGCCATCTTTGTCCCTCGATTGATCGTCCAATTAACAATGGGGGGGAAAAAACTTGCGATGGGACTTAACGACTTCTGGGGGCTAGCTAGTTGGTTAGTTAACAGGCTAGCTCTAGCAAAGCAGCAGCAAAATACAGTACATAACCCAACGACAAAAGGGGCGGGGGGGGGAAGAAGCTTCACTGGTTAAACCTGCCGCAAATCAAATATGTCGCGAGGAAGTCAACGAAACTGTCGTGTCTTTTTTTTTTTAATTAGTGGGCTGAGTTGTCAACTCAGCCCACTAATTGGATGTAACGGTGAGGAACTAAGGCTAGTGAGCTAGGCTAACGTGGATAACTGACGCTCAGCATAACTGTTTCTTGCTCCACCTTTCCATCATGAAGGGAAAAGCACTTAAGGCACCTTACATCCATGCGCGTTCGTTATCTTCCCTTAAGTGAGTGGAATCCGGTCGACGTAAAAGCTTGCCACCCACATCTCTTGATGTATTCGCAGTACTTTGTTGAAATATTCGGCCTTTCTTCGAGTTGGACATCTACAACTCCTCCGGTGTCGGTGACAGCCGCTGATGGCGCTCAGCACTTGTCTAATTGAAATCCAAGCGGATCACTTGTCAAGTCTGCGGAATGTGCGTGATGAGATTTTTTTGTTCTTCAACAAAACAGGACGCCTGATGCTAGTTTATTTATCCGTAGAGGCGGTCGCGGCTCTTCCTGGTTGAGGAGGGTGGAGCCGCCCATCAGCTGACAGGCTGCCGGTCACTCCGTTATCTTCAACTGTGGTTCCCAACCTTTTTGATTCTACAAAACCAGAATGTAACACTACTTCAATATTTCTTTTCCTCCATAATTTTAACATTTCATTCTTGGACATTCACTCTCCCTCTCTCTCAACAAATGAAACAAAACAATTGAATCAAAGAAGAGCTCTCCTTAGTTGTCCATAAAACTGGAGTTTTTTTTTTTGACGAAGTCCCATTTAAAAAGAATTTTGAAGCCTAAATGTCATGAACCAAACACTTAAGAATAATATTCAGATCTACAATAGCAGCTTTATTTTCATCAGTCATTTGAGACTTAAGAGTCACTTGAGCTGACTGGTTGAGCTGTTGTGGTTTTGTTGCAGCTGTGCCACAGGTTATTGATCTTGTAAATAAATTAAATGTTTCGATATTCCCCTGGTTGGGAAACAGTGACCAACAATAATTTTGTCATTTTCACATATTACATGTGGGGGGGGGGAGAGAATTCAGTACTCACTGAGAATCATTGTTTTTATTTTTCTTGAAAAATACATAAACGAAGTAATAAAAATCTGAAAATAATTATAATGCTACAAGGATCCCAGTTTTGAACACCTAATAGAGGGGAAAAAATGTACACAAAAGTATAGATAGATATATATATTCATTTGCAGACATGAGGCTACAAAAGCAGTCTCTGCCAAGAGTTTGTATTAGGTTAAAGTTACTTGTTGGGTGCAACAAAACAGACAATCCTATCCCCATTTATGCCGCCCTCCCTCAAATAAACAAGTTATACATTTCTACAATGAACTGTGTCTTGATATTCTGTGAAAAAAATTTCATCCCAGAAAAATATATCATAAGTGGGGAGAAAGGGTATACATACCTACATTTCTCTAAACAATCTCTGTACAAAAAACAAAGTGTTTGGAAATAATAGCACCTGATGTCTAATGGTGGTCCAAAATCCACCACTGATGTGACACCTGCTCCTTGGCTTGTTTTTTGGAAACTGCCCCCTGACCGCTCATGGGGTAGGTTCTAGTTGCCGTATTGATCAGACTCAGAATTCTCATGTTCATGCATACTCGCCAAGTCAACAAATTTACAACTTAGAGATTCGATTTCAGAGTTTGGCTTTCGTTTAAACGAATATCAAGCGACAGTTGCTGTGCATGAAGCAAAAAGTGACAGACCCGACCAAAAGGAGTTGAAATGGAAAAGGGGATATGGAGTCTAAAACAGCTAATAATGACCTATTTTCTCCCCGCCGCTCAAACGGTAAGACAAAAACAAAAATAAGGACTCCTGAGTCTCTTTAGGTACATTGTCCTTTTCCTCAACAGCAGAAGAGGGAGGAAGTGAGGTCACTCCTGCATTGCCGTGGTACACGTGTACTTCAATGTCCTCGCTCTGCTGCGACGCTTAAAACCGAGCTTTAGGATATCCTTTGGATCAGTTTTTCATCGGACAGGCAGTAGAGCGTATTGACTGAGAGCTCTGAGATAAAGGACTCGCACGCTTTGCGGGAGACACCTTTACAGCCTCGCAAGTCCAGTAGCGATATGCAAGACAGGCGGCGGAGATACGTCAAACACGTATCGGTGAGTTTACTGCTTCCTGAAACGCAAACAGATGCGCAAGTCACATTTACAACTGGGGGGAATGAGACCATGTATCGGTGTTGTGCATTCTAAAACATCCGTCCGTCTCTTACCTCCCAAGTTGAGCTCTGTTAGTGTGTTCCGGGTGGACGAACCCACCGCCGTCAGCAGGTTGATGGAGTGATCTGTGAGGTTGTTGCAGTGAGAAAGGTCCAGTTTGGTCAAGTGGGGCATGTGGCGGATCACCAGGCGCAGGGTAGAGTCACTAATGTCCAAGCCGGAAAGTCGCAAACACTGCATGGTCCTCAACTGACTGCGGTTGTCACAACCTAGATAGAACATCACCAGAAAGTAAAATTCACTGGTTGGAATGCTTCATAATCACAAAACGTCTTGCAAATAGAATGTCACTTATAGAGGCTCATTTTCTATTGCATTTTTAGTCAAGGAAGAGAATTAGAAAATATGAATATGCAAACATCACTATGACATAGTACTCATTTGTCTTTTGGGGACAAGCCCTTGTGAGCGCTCACAGTTGCCGTGACTCTATCCCCAGTGTTAGAATCATCAGCATGCTCCTTGCAAGTGATCTCCTTTTTTTAGTTGGGTATTTGACTCCTATCCCGCTCAATAAATGGCTGAGTGTAGTGGCGACTGTTGCTTTCCTTTTTCTTTTCACATTACTCAGCAGCATGTCTGAAAGTTGTTCTAAATCCTTTTTTTTTTTTTTTACTCTCAGAACAGTCAACGCATTAAAAAAATCTTAATAATTTGGTCTACTCAAAGGTCAGGATACTATTGTATTAAAGACAAAAATAAAACACCTGGGGGAGTGACCAAGTCTCTGATCTGAGCATCTTTAACCCCATCTGCATACCGCACGTCCAGAGTGCGGAGGAGAGGACAAGCAGAGGAACAGAGTGCTGAAATGGACGTCCAGGAACAACCTGCCAACATCAGATCCTTCAGACCTGAAAAACAACACTGCTTATTTAATTTTCCTTTATAATGTAATAAGAACACATGTAGATGATCATTAGACATTAAACAGTCATTCGGATTGATTTTAGTATCAGAGAGGTCAGAAGTAGATATTAACGTACTGATGACACTGATTGCTTCCATTTTTTTTTTTGCTGCTGTCTGACAGTCAGATTGCTGAATGCCACGTTGCTACATGAGCTTCTAACTGTTCAATGGATTATATCAAAGAGATCACCTGGAAGGCGGCCAATGAGCCAACCGAGTTGTTTTTTGGAGATGTTCGTCCAGGAAAGATCGAGTGAAGCAGGCTGTCTCTTTATGATTCCCGTCAGGGCTTGAGGTGTGATGGTGCGTTTGATGCTCAGGTCAATCTGCGCCCAAAGTCGCTTGTCAAGGCACCTGCACATGAGCCAACATAATGGAGTAGGACTTAGATTAGCAACGGGCAGAAGTCAAATAAGATGTCAAACACTTACCATTTGTACCAGTTCTTGCAGACCGCCATACACACACAAAGATCTGCTCGACTTAAGTAGCGGAAGACAGACACCCAGACTTCCCTCTCGCAGTCTGGCCTACTCCCACCACCTGCCCTGTCAGCTTCACTACCTCCATCTTGCAAGGCAGACAAAGGGATGCGCTGGTGCAGAAGGTCAGAGGAGCAAGAGGAGGAGGCACCGTTGCTCAGCTTCGCCGCACTGCTCTGCTTTTTTCGTTTGGCGATTTCGTGTCCCTCTGTTTGGTGGGATGTACGTGCGTGGCCGCCGCCGCGATTGATTGCTGGCACCTGACTGCTGGAATGTTTATTCGGGTTTCTGATAGGTGGCCTGATGAGGGTTTTGTTGGGGTTGTGTTTTGCCGCAGGGGCAAATTGAGGTGTGATTGCCTCTAGTTTGGGAACAATTGCTGAAGGTTCCTGCTTGTCATTGGTTGGCCTTTGGAGTGTCACTTTAATAAACGAGCCATTGGCCCCCTGCTCCATCTCATCGCCATCCTCCTCGCCACCATTTTGGTTGGTGTCTCGCCGCTCTTCCTCTTCTCGATCTTTGGCTGCTTGTCCTCCTGAACTTGACAGTGGCTGGTTCTCTTTATTGCCTGCTTGCTTGCCATTTTGCACTCGCTCCCCTTCTTCGTCATCGTCAGAGCTGCTGCTGTTAGTGCTGCTGCTGCTACTACTGTCTTCGCTCTCCACTTCCAGCCCCTGATGGTACCTACTGCCTGTCATTCCTCTTCCTGCTCCTCCTCCACGCAGCCTCACCCCTCTCCCCCGCCCTCTGCAAGACTCTACCTTGGGTTCAATGGCCAGACTGGGAATAGACTGGAGCTGGAGGGACCCAGTCACTCTGGAAGAGCTTCCGTGAGGGTAGGGGGTGCTCCGACCTCTTCCCTGAGATAGTGCATTTGCTGGAGAGCGCAGGCGCGACTGTAACCTGGCACGCTCCATTACTTGTTTTTGCTACAAATGAGAGGGAATACTTTTTCAACACACATCATGGCTTTACAAAAACATTTCTTGCAGAAGTATGTGTTCAACTTACTGCAAGAATTTTGCTGCGCTCTAGTTTTATCTGCAATTTGAAAAAAAAAAAAAAAAAAAAAAGACAGCATTACTCTCACATTACATGGCACAATCATCAAATTGAAATGCAGCAATTTTTACGCTATAACGATTGCTTACCCTTTTCTTGAGTCGCAGCTCCAGTAGACTTGCTCTTTTACGGCTCCGTCGATGCTGCAGTAGCAATTTCTGAGAGGGTGGCGGGGCTGTGGGCCGAGCAGTGGGTCGTGGTGTGGCTCTGCCCCGTCGGCCCCGTACGCCAATACCTTCCCGGTAGGCAAGTTTTGATGGAGGCAAGGACGTTGAACTCTCTGATTCTTCACTTTCCCCCTCACTGGAAGACTGCTAGTTCAAGAAAAAAAACATCGTATCATTGTAAAGAAAATGTTGTGGGTTATTGGTTAGAAAAATAATACGAGTACATACATCCGACTCGGAGCCTTTGCTGTTATAACACCGAGGACATTCCCAAAGGCTTGGCAAATCTGTATTAATTTTACCCTCACCAGGATCCTATCAAAATAAAGACATTGAGAGATGTAAGCAGCCCAAAAAAAACACAACAATTTCTGTGTGATTCACTTCTTTTTTTCTTTTTAAACAATCTCACCTTCATGCAACGCCGATGGGTGATCCGTGAACAAACAGAGCACTCCATGAGCGTGTGAGTGCTTGGGTGAGATTCCTCTGCTTCCCCTGCTTCACAAATTGCGCATCTGGCTGTATTTGGCAAAGCAGGCTAGAGAGACAAGAAATGTTTGGTTTAAGCACGGCCACATTTTGACCCCAGACAACAACAAATTAAAATTGTATTTTTATGTCAACAGAAAAAAATCCCAGGCCCCTCATAGAGAAATTTACCATGAGACACTGTCTCATGACGCAGCCCTTCTTCATTCTGCCAGGCCCGCCAAACTTCCTCATGTCAAGACAGAACTGGCAGTCACCACACTCTTTCCTACTGCACCCGGCGCAAGTCTTGCACCGCACTCGCCGGCGCCTCAGAGCAGAAATGCGCGATCGTTTGTGGCCCAAAGATTTGTGGAGCGGAGGAGCCAAGCGGGACCGGTAAAGCGGCGCTGGTGGAGGTTCTGGGGGTTGGTACCATGATGGCTATATAAAAGAAAGCCAAAGAACTTAGTAATTAAAATTGGTTAAAAAAAAATGTGTTAAACATCGCAATGGCACATGATTGCATTTAAGTTGCTTGTGCATCATATTGCCTGGATGGTATTGAGACTATTTTGTATAACTTAGTAATCAATACATTCTACTCACTCTTTTGGGCCACTTGACAATGGGTTCTCCAGTGTAGGACAGCTTGGGGATATCCATAGCATGCTCTTTTAGAACAGCCTACACATGAACAAGAGGGGACAAACAATAAATCTCCTCTGGTTGTGTATTATCGTCATCAAGGACCTTAGCTGGATACCAACCCTCATGTCTTCTAATAATGCTTCAGGATTCCCAATTCCAGAAGGGACACACTTTTTGCTCGCAGGCAATTCCTCCAGCTTCCCCACAAGGTTCCACAGCCCCTCAAGCTCAAAGGGTGTCAAAATATGCCGGGGTCTGATGACTGGATTGTTTTCTTCCGTTAGGACTTCTTCGTCTTCGGATTCCTTCAACTTTATCTCGACATCACCGTCAATGCCATTGGACTCAGCGTTACCTGTGTTGTTATGGATCCCAAGGTCTGCTCGCGTCAGGCCTGTAAAGAGACAGTTCTGCCTTTAAGCAACAAATTGAGATGATTGCAGAGCAGCAAGGTTAAATGTTTCTGTTAGGAGTCCTAACCTATGCCGAGCGAGTATTTTTGGAACTCGGGGGTGAGGTGGGAAATGTTTGTCAGGCAGTAGAGGTACCTCTCCAGGACATACCAGCACATCTCGTAGTAAAATGGATAGCGAAACTTGGCTGGGACCTAATAGGAACAAACCAAATGAATTAAGAAAAGTATCTATCTTCTGACAAGTGGAAAGTCCAACCGGGATTTAAAAAAATAGACCTGCACTGATACCAAAAGAGTGATGGCCTAAGAGGTACAGATCACGTTGCTCACCCGAGTACGATCTTCAATGCTGTAGATGTTGAGCTGCATGGGAATATTGAAGCTGTGAAGGAAATTGCCCCCAAACACCAGGGTGTCCTCAGGTGTGTACACAGCATGGATCCACCCTGCAATGACAGTGATTAGCATTTTTACACTGCAATACAGAGTCAGTGTATTTATTGGTGACAGACCTGAGGGAATCATGAAGGTGTTGCCCTGCTTGAGCTCTATCCTCTGGCAGTCGTGACACTTGTCTCCCAAGAAGATATCTCCCTGCTTTCCTGACAAAACCCAGTTCTCATACATCTCCAGATTCTGGGGGCTGGGTGGAATCAACCAGAACACCTGCAGGAGACACAGGTCCAGTGTAAAGCACCGTCTTGGCATGGCAAAAAGACATGTACTAATTGGGAAGGGATATCAAATATTTTTCAAATCGACAATTATACCATTTATCCCACCGATAAATCCCAAAAATAATTTTGCATATTAATTATTATCAAGGCAAATGTGCACAAGATGTAGGCACTCTTTTCATTCACCTAGGGTCACCATCTTCAGTGTATTATCTGTGAATTTAAATCCATTCACCTAGTGAGTGACACGCATGTCTGCAAAATTGTGCAGGTGGCGGCTATTAGCTCAGGGTAGCACGTTGAGTGCCTGCGCGTCAGTTGTGGCCACAGCATCTTGTGTATGAATGTGTTTCTTTCTTTTGTTACAGTTTATTCAATGTAGCAATTGAAAGAACATTAGCAACAGCAGCTATTTTTCAATCCTTGGGAGAATATTTCAAGACGTTCTAATCAGGCTGTTTTAAATTAGCCTTGTGTTGTGGATGTGTCGCTGCAGTGGGCACATTGTGGAAAAATGATCCATGCGAAGCTTTGAGGCAGAGATTTTGTTTGTGATAGAGGTATTTGATTAACTGTTTCAGCTGTAGGCACTAACCTTTCCTCCTCGGAGTATGTGATACCAGACTGAAGTGCCGCCAAAATCGATATGGAAATCTGTGAAGCAGCCCTGCACACTCATTAGACAGTACCTATGACAAACAAGAAAGGGATAAAAGTGCATGTTAAAAAAAGAATATGAATAAAATAAAAATAAACAGGGTGCGAACTTTGCTAATATTGTAAGACTAAATCAAAGCTACTGTGTGTTTTGTTCTGGTGTCTTGGATCAACTTACTTCTGTACTTTGGGATAGTGCATGTCAATGATGGCGTTGGTAGAGTCCCTCTGTCTCTCCTTGAGATGGCGAGGCCACATGTTATCCACCCAGTCAATCAGGTCCACCTGAAACAACCAAGCATTAGTATGAAACATTGTATGCACTTTTAAAACCATGTGGCAGAAAAGCTGGTGTCTTCTTACTGAAGCCGGTCTTTGGACCAGATTCTCCAATCTGGTGTGGCTAAACTCCAAGCTGATAACATTGTAAAGTTTCTCTCTTTCAGATGGCGGCGTCTCGTAGTAGCGCCGCCACTGTGCCATTGACATCTCGATTCCCTTCTGGGTGTTCACATCCATCACGTCAACGATGCGCCGACTGCCTGTGATAAAATAAACGCGACTTCAGTTTAGTACAAAGACAAGTCAGATTGGGTGCATTGTATATTTTGAACTCTATATTCAGCGGAAAATATTTTGTGACGGAAAATGCTTACCGACAAACACCTTCACATCACTCACGCTAAAATCAGAGTCTGGCATTCTGCAAGCGTAAATGAAGCAGTTTTTAATCCACATGGAAATGATTAACATTTGCTAAAATGTGACGTAATGAGGAAACTAACTGTATTCCAAGGCCTTCATCTTTCTCAAAGATGATGGGATCCCTCAAACCTTCTCGTTGGATGTATTCAAACGTGAAATCTGTAGAACAATATAAGCAAACAACATCCCAGTTTGGCATGAAAATCATAATAATTGGATACAATAATGGCACTTTACCTGCTAAACGTTTTAATGCAAATAATCTTTGACTCAAATTTATCGAAAGATGTAAACATTGTGAGCTCACCTTTCCCTTCCATATGTTTGACCAATTCAGAGCCAAACCTGCTGCACTGCAATTTTTCATCCAGGTCGAACATGCGTCTCCCTTCGATTTCATCGTCAGAGATTCCGTCATCCTGGTACCGCCGCCGTGTACCAGTACGCTGGTGACAAAAAAAGTTATGGCTTAGCATCTAAATCGCATAAAACACACGCACACATGTTCAATAAATGCTTTTCCAATTTCAAAAACATAATTGTGCAAATGATCAATATTGGACAAAATAATTGGAATTATGATTTTCACCCATAATTGAGCAGCTTTAACTTTGCAAGTTAACATGGGAAGCTCCTTGATTAGTTTGTCCCCATGTTACAAGACCAAGACTGTGATGTATTGTTGTGTTTATTATTATGCCATAAAAGGTACTTAATGCACTAAGTCACCATTTTTGGTTGGTCAATAAAATAAATAAAAAACTAGAGCGTTAAAAAAAAAATAATAATAATAATAATAACTGACAGAAATTACATGTTACATTTAAAAAACAAACTATGGTTAGAGCAAATATGTTTTGGGGTTCATCTTTATTAATTTAATACATAAGCTTTCAAAGTCTGTCGAGTATTTAGGTAGTTCTTGTATTTGATCAATTGATTGTTCGTCTTCTATTTGTAAATTCAAACTCCATTTTAGGTAGATCTGATCGGCAAACATTTTGCAGTTGTTCCAAATTTGGTGATCGCCTGTGATGTCAATTTGCCAATCGATGGATCATCCTCAAAATAAGACATTACAGCAAACAATCTTGTTCAATCCAGGCAAGTTTTACACTGCCATGGTTAATCATTGGAGCTTTCTCATTACATACGGTGGTTTTGTTTTTCCCATTTTCCTCCCCCTTTGGGAGGGGGATGTCAGGATTTCCCTGCTATTTTTGGTGTATTGAATGTTTAGCAGTGTTTTGGGGAATTTTTAGGGTTTAATTGTTTTTTCCCCTCCTACATTTCAATATGGACCTTAACGTTAATTTGGGGCATTGGTGGGCGGATGGCAGGGAATTGACAGTAAATAAATTCTAACTAGATTGGACAGAGTGGTCCATATTCCAATCAGATTGATGATACATTTATATCTAAACTCGCAGATCAGCTCCAAAATTCTGATCATGTAGAGCCTAGTTATGCCATTTTTAAATAATTATATATTTTGCATGTAGTTTTTAATTACACAATGCATAGAACGATCTTTTATCAACCTTGTACCAATCAATTCTCAGAAAAAAATGCTAGAAAACAAAAATTCAAACGTGGTGTTTTCTACCCCAAGAAACAAAGCTAAGAACACACAAAAACTCATTTTGATAAAAGAAATGAAAACTCACACTCATGAAAAAGGCCAAATTAGTGATAGCAGAATTCCTGCATGTATTATTGCTTGTTTAGCCTTAATATTGACACTACGAAAATACTTTGTTGTTAGGACAAAGATTGGCATACAAGTTGGCAGCCTTAAACCTATTATGGCACACAAGTTGGCAGCCTTAAACCTATTTCCCCATGAAGCATAAGTCCACCAGAACTGGTGTTGCTATTTGGACAGAGAGAAAAGTATAAAACAATGACTTTTTGGGACGTTGCCAGAAACAGAAGGATAAATTTGCATTGGAACACCATTCTAGTTCATGAGGGTCCCAAACAATACAGAACGACAATAGAGAAGGGGTTAATCTTCCACACATTGCCCCTCCTCAAATGCCCCCCTCCTTGCTATTCTCCACATGTAACACTGTTTGGCTAGACAGATGGATCAGGCTCCCAAAAAAAAAAAAAAAAAAAAAAAAACGCTATCAGATATCCCCACCCCCACTCCGTTCTTTATGTAAGTCAACTGTAATGCTATTAAATCAAATTGTGGGTTTCGAAGCTGTACACAAATAAAAGTGTGCTATAGCTTATAAAATGGTACATGTTTAATTGGTACATTATTTCAACGTTTGCTATATTTGATCAAGTTACACTCCGACACGTTAAAAAAACATGTTGGAAATAAAGTGTTAATAGTGAAAAGCGATATCAATGACGCTGATGTAGATGCTTGGGATTTAAAATCTCCCAAATGACAATCTACACCAATACAAGTCACGATTCTTGAATCAGAAAATAATTTGATAGTCCAAGGTGTGAAGCAGATCACAGCAACACAGTCAAGTCAAGACAATGAACTTGACCCTCTCTTGAACCTAGAGTCGTTTGGACACGTTCATTGCTCCAGTTTTACGACCCACCACGCCAAGCCAAACAACAACAGACCACCGCCGCAGTGTCATGTGGCCCAACACACAAACCAAATTTTATTCATCCAATTTTAAACGCAATCCTAAACTTGTTAATAAGCCTCACGAATTGAAATCAGCTGCTTTTGGCGACACAAGACAAGAGTCAGGAAGACGCACTTTACTTACCAAGCGTTTGCTGTATCGTGTATGAGTATCCTCCATTATCTCTAAACGACAGGAAAAGTCTCATGAGAAGCGTAAAAGCAAAAAAAAAAAATTAACTACAAATCCCGTGTTCTGCAATGTTTTAGCGCTGTTTTGACACTTGGGTTCTTCTCGGTGGGGAAGCTAGCTACACATCGAAGCTAACATTAGCCAGCCCTGTTGTTTAAGGCAGGAAGCTAGGGCGAGCATCTCGTCTAAAACAATGATTCAAAAATAAATCGCGTCCATTAATGTAGACGAGTGTCGACTTAAGTTAGGTATTTAAAGAGCGATATTCCAGTGTTTAAGTGGTGGTAATTACACGGAGCTACTTCTGTCTTTGAAAGTGATCGCAAGCTACCTAGCCGACGTTAGCATCAGCAGTTGTGAGCGTTCCAAGCGTTTTACCTCTACGTTGAAACACTGTTTAATCGCAGCAGCCGGGGTGACGCTTCACAAGATGAGCGAGAAAAGCTTCTCCAATAAGTTTGTCCACATGTTACGAGGCTGTAACACTGGTGTATTGTTGTGTTTATTAATATGCCATAAAGTTAGACGGATTCGACGCTACGAGCCGCCATTTTCAGCTGGTCAAACAACACACATACGCACGAACCTAGCACGGAAAAAAAAACCAATAGATTTACCACACCCCCTACTTACCACAGTGTTTCCATATATTTGCATAGAAGCCCTCTCATTGGACATCGCCTGTGCTATTTAACCAAGATTAGAATACGTTAACATGCAAGCGTGTTTGATTTGTACATTGGTTTGCGCCGTTCAGTAGCGCGGGGTCAATAATTTTTACTACGTACATATATTTTTATTAAATCAAAAGCAAGTAAATTTCACCAGAGTAATGTAGATTTTTTTTTTGCGCTGATTCCAAATCAGCCTCTTTTTTTCCTCAATCACAGTAGCTTTTCATATAAAATAATAATAATATGCATCCATCCTTTATCTGAACTGCCCATCCTCACAAGGGTCGCGGGAATACTGGATCCTGTCCCAGCTGACTTCGGACTTGGAGTACAATCTGAACTGGCCAGCCAGGTAGGTTATCATATAAAAATTAATTAAAGATAATAATAATTATAATAACAACAACAACAATGGGTACACTTTGAACTGGTCGGCAGCCAGGTAGATTTCCATGAAAAAAAAAATCAATTTGGAGTATGCACGTCTTTGGAACGTGGGAGGAACCACGCAGGCACGGGGAGAACATGCAAACTCCTCACAAGAAAGTTGGAGCTGGAATCAAACCTACAACCTCTGCATTGTGAGGCAGACATAACTAATGTGTTGCCCTCACTTGAGAATAATATAATCATATTCCATTACAGGGGATATTTTGAATGCCTAAAATTATGTCACTATAAATTTGTATGGTTTCAGTCATGAAGGCCAATCAAGGAAACAAAACAATAAAACAAACATCCACGACGTGGCCGCAGAGGAATAGCACCCCGCTTTAAATGGGTCAATGTTGGCTCAAATCAAGCGCACCATTCACTAAACCCCGCCCCTTTATACTGACAGCCGGGCGATGTTGTCGCATGTTGGAACATTGATAAAGACAAGGAAGTATTTATGTAATACTTGCAGTGATGCAGCACCATATCGATTAGGGACAGGAAAACCAAGAGAATAACCTTTCAAAATTATTGTGATATATTATTTTTAAAAAATCCGCCGAAGAAACGACACGTACACGAGCTGGTACAACGGACAACTATCGTTTATTACGTAACAGGCTTTTCTGGGTTGACAGGCAGCCAGGGAGTGACAAGTCAAGACAAAAAAAATAATAACGCATTTTGAGAGCCCACATGCACGCACAACATATTCACACACAAATCATGACAAACAAATCTTAAAATACTTCTACCTGAGTAGTCACTTGCACGCTTGTAATCTGCCTTTTAAACCCCACAAAGGGACGAGTTAAATAAACTTCAACACAATTTTGAAATGCTCAACAGTTTTTTTTAGATTGCCACCAGAAAGTGGTGTGGTGCAATGTGTCAAAAAACATTCTGGCAAAAACATAGATTCATACATCAATAAAACAATTAAAAACCAAACAATATATTCAGAGGGAAGTACGGAAGAATACATAACATAGTCACTCGATTCAATTTTTACCTGATGAAATCCTCTTTGAAGCAAACATCACACAAGGCAAAAGACGTTGCATAATCAGACGATGTTTCTTAAATCATGAATGTTGATGAATGATACCTTTTATGAGAAGAAGCTGTAGAGATAGGAGAACACCACGATTCCAATGATGGCACAGCACAATGTTATCATCATCTTTTTCTGTAGACATGGAACATGAAATAATTATTCAAACGTTGTGAACTTAAAATGCATGGGGCACATAAAGTAGGGATGAGGGGGGAAAAACCAAGGGAAAGAAGTGTGTGGTGCATGTGTGTGCATAGAAAAAACTCAATTATCACAATGTGGAAACAAGAACTTACCTTTGTTGACATTTCCATAGCGTTTCAAACTGTATTTAGTAAGCAAGGAATTACAAGGAAACACCAACTCAACCACACAAACAGACAACATCTTTAATTTGCATTGAAATAATTGACTTGTGAACTTAAAAACAGCATACAATTAAATACTTTTGTTCCCTTGTTACAGCTGGGTGGCTTCAAACAAACAACAAACAAACAAACAAACAAACAAACAAAAAGGCAACAGGTTGCAGTCCACATGGAAATATACGTGTTTTCCAATGGCAGTGGCTCTTGCACACACCGTGCAACTCATGAATTGCAGTCACTGAACATAAAGAAGAAAGAAATTATATCTGCGAGACTCAGAAATAAGAGCTCTTGAAATGAATTGGATTATTTTTTGCAAATAGGGAAAAAATTGTTGCAATCTGACATCAAATGCTCTCAATGACATTTAAGATGAACGTTATTTCATTCAAGTGTATTGTCACTGTTGCGTATGGGATGTGCAAAATTTGAACTATTTCTGAAAACAATATAGTGACTTTTGGAGTAAGTATGATGGAAGGAACAATTTGGGTTTTCTGTCACTAATTTGAAATTTTAAAAAGCATGTTGGTAAAAGAAGCCACCAGCTTTGAATGATGCCCTTTGTGTCGGTGCAACTTTATTAGCAACATATCCATCAACAAGTATAAAATTAAACAGTTTGGGTACCATTGTTACTTGTGGTACTACCTGAGGCCTTTTTTTTCCCCCAGCCCTCTGCATTAAAATCGTTCATTAAAAATGTTGTTTTATGGAATGCTTTGCTCATCACCTGCAAAGAAGAGCCATGACTTCACATGTGCACTTTTCAGTCAAACATGTTCAAGACTCGAGGTTGACAACAAACAGCGTTAACTTGACAATGCATAATAATGTAATATTTACAACCAAGCTCAATTATAGTAACAACGTGAAAGTGCCAAAACGCCCATGAACCTGACAATTCCCCGTTCATTATGAAATGTATCAAAGGCTCATTAGAAATGATGTGCTTCGAGCGGAGGGTCAGGTCCTTAACCTGTTGGGCATAATGGCACGACTTGAACGATGAAATAAAAAAAAAAAAAGACTGGAGTGGAGCTGCATTGCGGTGCTTTGCATAACATCAGGTTCAGTCTTGTGTCTAGCAGAACAAAGTGTCTTTGGCTTGAAAGAATTACGACAGGCCGTCCCTCCAGATGTTCGCCCAGATAAGGAATGCGAAGTACATGAGCGCTAGAAAAGTCTTTTCTTTGGTTTGAACGTGGGTGATGGATGGAGTGAAGATGATCATGGTGATCGAGATCCTCGCTATAGAGTCTGTGAGAGGATGATGGCGAGGAGGATGACAAGGAGCACCGCACAGATGACACCGATAATGATCATCTTCTACAAAAAGGGAGGACGAGAATTAGCATGGGGTCAAAGTCTCCACTTGCATGGGAGGGGAAAGAAAGACAGTCGCCACGAGCACCGCTTTTTGTTTGCTCCAACCGAGTGAGAGAAAACACCCGCCCGCTCGCACGAACGAACGCAAACTTTAAGTCCCCTTACACACAAAGCCTTAGCAGGAGAACAAACTCATGCAAACCCTTTTCAAGACGGCCTCCACCCTTTGTGAGAGGTTATTTGTTCCCGAATTACTCACCTTTAGCAATCGTCTTACTCAAAGATCTTGTCAGCTGCGCGTCAGGCCCACTGACAATCCAATTATGAGAGCTACCACGGCCAGCAAGACCAGAACAATCAGCACTATGTACACCGATCTCTGTTGGGAAGTAAAGACGGGACCCTTCAAGAGAACTTTCGACCATCCAGTGTCAGCCAGCACGACTTATTTTGCTGTCACTGTCCAATGTGTGTATCCCTAAGAGTCGATGGGTGTGTTGCCCAGTCGAACAAGTAAACAAATACGTATGTGACTATTTTGGAGAGACTACTGGGAAGTTCGAATTCAGTCGTCGATAAATATCTGATATTACTAAACAGAACAGAAAAGAGCAACTCATTTTCAAAGAGAAAAGTACTTTTACTGTTGCACTACATTTTGATTTTATTCACCAGTTTTTCTCCCACACGTATTTAATTTACCTACGACGCATGTTGAATGAAAACTTTTCCAAATATATATATATATTTTTTGTAATTGGAAGAAATACAGCATTAATGATTAGACACAAATGCAAAGCATCAACAATAATTGGTCTGCTTATGAAATAGAGTCAACAGAAGGAAGCGGATCAGTTCCATAAGATTAACAGAGTTTGTCACTCTGCTTTCTTCCAGAACTACACAGACCCATCAGAGCTTGTTAGAGACATCAAATACATTTCACTAGTCATCCAAGTCACCATTCAAATGAATTGCTTCAATTTTCATTGAAGCAATAAACTCATTTTCTCACCAATGCCGCCTTACCTTGATTGTTCAAATGAAACACACAAGCTGACAAACAAAGAGCGAAAGAACCAAACAAACAAAGAGCGAAAGAACCAAAAGTATAGAAAAAAGTATGTTTGTGTGTTTGTGTATGTATGCGTCGTTGAAAAGTGTGGTTTAGTTTTGCTGTGGTTGGGGGGGGGGATCACAAAGGAAGAGAGGATTACACTGAGGCTCCGGGGTTGGGTACCAATTTCCCAAAAGCATGCTTTACAGAAATTTATCTTGTTTGCACTTTTCTTGTACTGACTGGATGTTTTTGTAGGGGGACACTTATGAACGGATATAAAATGGACTGACGTGTACTCGCAGTTCGGCGCTCGCGGATTAGCATATGCAATCTGACCGTTTATCATGATGGGGGAATTTGGTGTGGGTTATTTGTTTAGTACAATTCCCCTTGTGAATTTCAATGGTCATGAATTTTATGCATATCTTCACTATTACCGGACCAGCCAGTTCTCTATCCCTCGCGAATAGCAGTCATGACTGCATTTAGTTTATACTACAAAGCAATTCATCTAATTAATGATCCATTACCACGAGGGGCAAAAAAATGCAAATAAACTTTGATTGTTACTAGTAAATTGTAAAAGTGCAATGTGATGCTGGACATGCGGCAATCTTTTTGTTTCGATTATCGTGACCACTACTATTTTCGCCCATCACAACTATAGTTAAAAGTATTGGAAACAGCTTGTAATGGAGTTACACACTGCAACAAAAAATGAATGCGTCTCTGACAGAATCAATTAAAATCTAACATTATAATCATTGTTAAGGCAGCATCTTTGGATATAGCTCTTGCATCCGATCTCACTGGGATGCACCGAGGTGAATGTTTTATCATCACAGTATTCATCCATCCATCCATTTTCTGTGTTCTGAATACTTTCCTAAATGCTTGACCGCATTGGCTACTCAAGCCTTATTGTACCACGTGGTCACTTTCATTTTATCATCATTATCGCTCGACTACAGAAAACGTTCGGGTGTCACAGTTGGACAAAAAAAAAAAATTTGATTTCCATGCTTTTGAGAAACGGAACCACTGATTTTCACGGTGGTAACTCACGCGTCGGGCCTCTTGCTGAAACTTTGCAGCTTTCTTAGTGTCCGCAACTGCTCGCTCCACAAAGCCCACCGATTGGTCCATGTTGCTCTCAATCCTGTCAATCATCCCCCCCTTTTGTGGTGCCCAGAGCAATTATGGATTAATTCATGCATAATTAACACACAACGTAACAGGGGGCATGTTGAGATGAATGGATTGCAACCACGATGAGTGCCTTGGCCTGTGTGTATGTGTATGGGCCACAAAAAGCAAGCAGTCAGAGAAATGAGGAAAAACAAAAAGCAGAAGGGCAAACTGATTATCAGTTGGCTGGAAAACATTACCTTGCGTGCTTTACTCTGGTACCTTAGAGCCTTTTTGGTCTGCTCTTTAGCAACCATGATGTGGTCCACTGACTTGGAAACATTCTGCTCTATGTTGTCTACTATGTCACCCTGAAAAAAATACAAGTAGGTTTACTTAGATGATGTTCAAAACAAAACAAACAAATAAATTAATATTTCAAATGTATGGTCGGAGAAAAAAAAAAAAAACTTCAAATTGAGTCACATATCTCTTGAGGGATTAAATAAACAAATATCCATTAAAAGTTAAGTCAGATTTCTTTAATCACAACACCGTCTCAAAGGGCTTCTTCACATGGCCACGGTTGACAATTACTTTCGACATCCCCTGATCTTAACCCCTTGGAAGGCAAGGAAAAATATTATAGTACTTGTTTGTGTTTTTAACGATTAAGTTCACATGCACCCATGTTAACGTAAGAGAGAAATAAAATAGTTTGTAAAGCAACAGTGCGACTAGAAACATATACCTCTTGCCTCTTACCTCAATAGAGACTTCCCCTCAGAAAGCATGATGCAAGGAAATATACGCAATTATACCATTTGTGTAATTTATATATATATAGATAGATAGATATAGATATGAAACATGGCTTCAAATAATGATGAGAGTTAGTCTGATGCTTTGAGTCATAAAATGCTTTTGTGTTGACCCATAATTGATGAGTGATGAGATGGAGGTGGCATAAGACGGTAACCGGAAAAGTGAAAATTTCATGGGCTGGAAAAGACAGAGGGAAGACAGACAGTCAATGATCAACACTAGCAGGCAGCACACCAAGAGCAGAAATGCAGTCAGGATGCACACAAATTAGATGGAAAGAAGTCAAGGAATGCAAAATGTCAAGTACTCGAAGAATGAAGGTGACAGAATTTTTTTATGAAAGGGAGACATGATGGACAGGTGGATGGGCATACCTGGCTCTCCACCAGCATGGCGATGTCTACAAACATGTCGTGCAGCTCCTTGATGCTACTTTCCAGACGGACTATGTCTTTGTGGCGGGCTTCTATCTCGCTCAAAGCTTGTTTGGAAATCCCAGAGTCAACAATCTGCAGTCAGTGCAAACATTTGAAGCATATTATGTTTTCTACCCATATTGAGATCAATACTTGCATAAGGCCAGGGGCAACGTTGAGCATTTATTAGCAACAATGCTCAGCACTGTCATTCTAAAGCTTTTTTTTACGGTTTGATTCACGGTTCAACAATGGGAAATGACTGTTGAGCTCACTGGACCGAATCTAACGCAAAACATTAACCAGTTGTTTTGTATTTTATTGAGACACCTAGAGCTGGGATTGAGGATTTAACGAGTAAGGCAAAGTGCAACATAACAGCATCACACTCACCCCTGCAGTAAACACCGCAGCATTGCCGCTCTCCAACATCTCCTCGAGTTCTTCATCCGTTGTCGCCTTCCCGGCTAGTCAAAACACCAAATGAAAATCATATGACAGTCCCACTTTTGCCCGGACTCTTTATAGACCGCCGTCACTCACTGATCTCCAACTGTCTCTGAATACGTCCTTTACTCCTCTCCCTGAAGTCCACCTGAGCTTCATTATACTTAGTCATGACTTCCACAAACTTCCTAGACAACACTGCATGCTGGAAAAGAATAACAGAAAATGAATGTGAGGAAAAAAGCTATTGGATAATCCAAGATCTAACAAATGACGATTCTGACCTGTGATTTACGTATCCGCACGTCTGCTGACACCCTCTCCTGTTCTTCTGACTCCAGATTCCTCTCGATGGCTGCAGAGAAATTCATATTCTAGTCGCATATTTTTTTAAGTTCAAGTTTAGCGTCAAAAGATGGCATCAATTAAAAGTGAATGCAGTTAGAAGGATGTAAGGCAGGGGTGTCAAATTATTTTTTGTCACGGGCCGCATGTGAAGAAATTGACAATAAAGCAGACTTTGACTTTTGAAAAAAATCATAGTCATAGTTTATCGGAAACAGTATAGGCTACACAACAAACTGTTGAATAATTAGCTTTAAAATCAGAGAGCAATAAAACATTTTTTAAAAATGAATGCTAATTAGTATTGACACATGAAGTCGATGCACAATTTGTTTTCGCGGGCCACATAAAATGATGTGGCGGGCCGTATCTGGCCCCGGGCCTTGAGTTTGACACCTATGAACTAAGTCACAAACTCAGTCATATGAATGTGTGTGCGCGCGAGTGTATTGAAGGGTTTAGGCTCACTTTTGAGTTTGTTTCTAGCGTTGTTTGCCATTTTCTTGATGTCGTTGGTGATGGCCTCCAAGTCATCCTGTGTTTCTGAAAGAAAAACACGTTTGTCCCAAATAAGCATCTACTTAAGTAAAAATGTTTTTATATTTAAAACAAACGGGTTTTTAATACAACCTACTTTTATTCTGCTAATATTGAATAAACAAATGTATACCTGCACCATCTAATAAAATCTGATACAAAAGCTGTATGAAAAGAGATTTAGACTTCATAAAGAGGAATAAACTCCTTTGTAATTGATTGTTGAACTAAGATGTCTTAGAGATGTCTTACTTTGATCTGATGTTGGAGCGGACAGAATGACAGAGAACAGCTTTTTGACCTCAGCCACATTCTCGTCAATTTTGTCGATGCTGTTCCTGATGTCCTCAATCTGAAACATACAAAGCAAGTTAGCTGTATGCGCTAATTTGCAGTCAAATTCGAATTGTCAAAAACACACCTGGGAGAAGAAGTCATCCATAAAGGCCGCATTGTCCATTGCAATCTCCACTTCATCGTCATCTTGATTGCATGTCTGAATTGGAAAAAGCAGAGCAAGTGTCAGCATTTTAGGACATTTTATGCAGTTGTTCCATCAAATTAAATCAGCTCCCTTTCCATGTTTTTCTAATCGAGGCGATAAAAACATTTGTTGTAATTTTATTTGTGGGTGTCGGACTTTATCACCAAACCATGTGGTGTAATGAACACATGACTTGGCGCCCATCCAATACCTCATGCCTGACACTCTCTTCCCCTTGTTGCCATAAAATACAGTATGTGACATTTATCAGTCACGTACAAATTATTTGTATACGAGTGATTAAAAACGGAATTATACAGAAGAAACCCATTTGATTTGTTTTTATGTGTGTACATTTTCTCATGCATTTTCAGAATTGCACGTGGGAGTGTTCTTGTTTTCTTTGTAAAAGTCTCAAAGCAGTCACAGTCAGTCACCTTTCCTTTAGCAGATAACAATCCAGCCACCTAAGTCAAACACCCAGCGCTCTTAGAGACATCCTGCTGAACAAACTAACTTGAGGCCAAAGTAGCTGCAAACAAATTCAGTGTACACAGAAAGGCTGGGAAAATAGTTTAGAAAATAGGAAGTTGGAAAAGAAATTTCCTACTGGGGAGCGTGTGATGCATGAGAAACCAAAACAGCTGTTTTAAAATACAGTGCAATAATATAAATGACAGAGCCTTACAGAAATTTATTTTTTCCCATATTAACAAATATTACTTTACCTTAAAGAGCTACAGGCAGACACACAAAAAAATGTGGTTGGGGTTTTTTGGAAGGTTGGAAAAATGTCTTACAATGATAAGGAAGTCTGTATGTGTCAGGAAAACATCTGACAGTGATAAGGACGCCGCTCCAAATAACATTTCAGGTTGTCAAAGTTGATGCAAGACTACACCACTCAAAAGTAAACAACATTGTCATATTATTTTCATCAAATAAAAAGCTCCCTGAAGTAAATATAATTTAAATGTTATTTTTTTACTCAACCTTGCTTAAAGTTTAAAAAAACTAAGTGCAGGATTTCTTATAAAGTTAACTGAAAGTGAAGTGAAAGTATCTAAATGTCAACGTGAAAATTAAGAGGCAACATTACTTATGCTTAATGTAAGTACATCTGAAAAGAAATTACAATAGCTATAGGAGAAACTATTCATATCTGACCCAGTTTTGAACTGATGACTCGTTGTCCATTGGCTTAATAAAAAAAGGCTAATGCTGATAATGGGCAGAATGACAAATATTGGCCCAGACAATTTGGAAGGAGTTGCCTCCTCATTAGCAGCAGATACGCACCAGTCCCATCCTGATCAAACCAAACATTTTGCACGCTTAAAAAAAGTCACAAGGTCAGTAAACACAGATGGCGCAGCCATTTGCACAAACAGCTCTCTGCATAGTGAAAGTGGCAGGGATGGGTTTCAATCCAAGTGCTGAAGACTCACACGGGCAAGAAGCTAAATTATGTACAGGTATGCATGTATATTAGAGATGCTGACGTTGCTGAGTAGATTATGCTTTACTATATCACATCAATTAAATTCATGAATCGTTCACCTGGAATCACACTGATGATGCAAAAAGATTGGAGGGAGACTTCAAATGGAATATTTAATGCAGTTTCTGTCATGCCTTGATTATTCTTGTGTGAAAACAACTATTTATCAAAGTAGTTGGTTTTTATGGGGGGAGGGGGGAGTATTTGAGACTTATTTTTATTAAATAATGGCTTTGTAAAATGAAGCCCTTTGTCATCAGTTGTTTACAGTTTTACACCTTTCAGATTCAAAACCAATTCTAAATTTGGATTCGACTTTGGCCCCCGGTGTGGCGGCGGTGGACACATTAAGACATGGTGACAAGTTTTTCTTTTCCTGATGCTTCAGCGAGTCAAGCCAGAATACGAGGAGAGCATTCTTTGGCTTGAACGAGCTTCATAAGAGCAAGCGCTCACTTCCTTCCATTACCATTCACTCAGCAAAATCAAGTCAGGAAACACAGCAAGAGACAAGTCAGTGGTAGATAGGACTCAATTTAGAATTGACTCAATAAAAATTGAATAAAAAACTCCACCCATCAGTGCATTCCATAATTCCTTCTTTTTCTACTCTGCTTGTCTTTATTAAGGCCATAGCTGAGGTGATGCCGATCACCGACGACCGATATGAGCACACACTTCTATTACAATCCGGTCCATTTCTTTATCTTGCCCAAAACTTGTTAAAAGTGTGAAACTGTTGGACTATGTCTCCATAAATCATGAAGAGCTCAAGAGTCACAGGAGGTCACGGCACACACAAGGGGCAACAACGCACAAAACACACAATGGCACTGTGACAGAAGCAAACGTATCACAGCTTGGTAGGTGTAAATGTTGCAAAGAAATATGCTAAGATTTAAAGTGTCTACATTTCTGAAGCTACAAAAGTGTTGGGTCAAACAGTTTGTCAACTCCGTTCAATAGTTACTTTTATTAACTGTACAGGCAATTTAAGTCACGTCTTGTATTAACTTTATGAACAAATGCAAAGGCGTAGTCTGTCATTGTTCCATATATAGCTTTGACAACAAAACTGCTTTAATGCCAAGTTATGGACAAGTAGAAAAAGAAGGAAGTTCAAAACAGGTAAATGTCAAGTGACCTCAGAAAGCAGATCTCTTGAGTGATATACAGTCAGAAAGTAAACATATTAAGATAAGGGACATTGCAGGAACATTGGATAGGTAATAGAACCACGAGTTGACTTCAGAAGATGGGGAAAAAAAGAGATAGAGGAATTAAAATAGCTATTTGTGCTCCAATAAGGTCAACTCTATGAACTTCTCCGCTTGTTTCAGCTGCTATTTGTTCTTCATTTCCTTGAAAAACAGACCAGCTGTGGGAGACACAGAAGCCTGGGGTGATACCACAGTTGAATAACTTCAAACACAACAAATATTTGGCCAGGACTTGGCTGTAGCTATGGTAACACATCCCGAATTGGTACATGATACAATAACACTTGGCCTCACCCCTTATGTTATTTCATTATCTGATTTTGTCACTAGTATTTCCATTGATGTCAATGCTAAAAAAAAAAAAAAGACACTGTAACCATTAGCCATATTCTCTCCTGGCAGGTGCTGTAACACTGATAGAAGTCTCTTTTTCCTGACTTGAAATTCACCGGGAAGAAGTACATCAGGACAAAAGTGACCTATTTTCCAAATGGCTGTCAAAGCATTAACTGTGAGGCCTTATACACACAGCATTTTACGTATATTTAATTTGATTACTCACTAATGACATGATGTAATCAGATACGAACACGGAAGATGATTAAGGAATATACTATATAGATGACGTATCATACAAATGAATGACAAGCCAACTAGTCCTCCACTGTGCTTCACACATGACGCTTCTCCTTTCAAGCCGTTACTTTCAAGATGAGAATGTTAAAACATTTTTTTCTAAATTTAAAACACCCATTTATGATAACACTAATCAAAGGTTTATGAGTAGGTTAGTAATAAAGGACAGCGTAGAGAAAGAAATGTTGCAATCGCCGGACTCACCGCTCTCAGTTGTTCCAATCGGTCCTTCATATTTCAGCGTGTTCAATAAACGCCTCGAAAGCAAGTAATTGTGCCCAAATAGTTTGAGAAAGCTCGCCTTGGTTTCTCTTCTACTCAGACAGCTGACTAAGCTAGCTGTCCGACATGAAACCCACCGCCAGTGGCCTTGAAGGCGAAATGTAAACTCCTCAAAAGTCTTGTCAGGGTTGTTGGAGCAGAGTACTTTTTTTTTTTTTTCTTCCTGAGAATCCTCTCTTCGTTTTCCTATACAATATGGCTGCTGGGTTCGAAGCCAGTGTTTTCTCCTGTCTAAATCTCTTCGCTCAGGGGATTAAAACAACAGTTGTGTGGAGCCGTATAATCTGTCTCTCCGCTTGCCTCCGCCGGTAATCATTCTAAAACGCACTTTTCAGACCCGGGCATGCGCACACAAATACCCGAGCACAAGGATGAAGCCACGCCCACAGCCACCTGCGCTGCCGGTGCATTCAGGTGTTGTGGGACGAGTTGATGTGCTCCAGACACCCCTTGCACTATTTTATAAAACACGATAGATTACGTATTTTTTCATCATTGGGTATACAGAGAATTAAGAAATATTTGATGATCAGAACTGGCTTCCAATGGTTACAATTGCATCATACGGTAAGAGATATATCCAGATGATGCGTGATGGAAAATAAGTACCACAGCCCAATATACTTTGCGTGGACATGCAAACTGCATTCCTAAATCCAGATCAGTGTTGCGGGTATATTGGTGTCACACTAAGCACAAGATTGTTACGTAAGAGAAACAAGAAATACTGTGCAAACAGCTAGATTAAGTATGACTGACCCCTGGTGGTCTGACGAATGAAAATTTCATTGTAGTGATTTTTCCCCCCCCCATTGTAGACAAAGGGGGCAAATAGGCTGGACAACGTTTGTGAGCCAGGCTGACGTTAACAAGGAGGAACCTCCGCACGTTCGGTCTTCTGTCTTTATTTACCATAATGTGTATTCAAATATAAAACTGTGACAATCACGGGCTTCTTCAAAACAGCAAATGGGAAGGCAACGACTTCCTCAAAGGCCAGTGTCCTGCATGTTTTCTGTCACTTTGTTGCAACACACGGGATTCAAATAATCAGGATTGTCACCAGCTTCTTCAGACCTTTTATCTGACCATTTGAATCAGTAGTGTTGCAACAGGGAAACAATGGAAAACACGCAGAACACCAGCCCTCAGGGACTAGAGTTGCCTAGCCACGTTCTATGGTGCCTATAATGGCCCCACAATAATAATAATAAAAATATATCTCAACATGTCTTGAGAACATCTTTATTCAAACTTTCCTCCCTTAGTGCTTCCAACACACCGTTCAACAGCATTGCAAGCTGACTAAGTGTAATGGATGGTGCTCAACAAAGAGAAGCATGTCATGCTAATTACACTAAGGAGGGTGTCTATACAATGAAACAATGACCCTTTTACCACCAGATCTTTCCAAAACTGAGTTTTAAAACAAAATAAAACAGGAAACAAACACCCCCCAAAAGAGGAGGGAAAACATCAGAGGGTTTTAACAGTTATGGGGGCAGATTTCCAACAAGTTGACCCACAGAGGGGAGGGAGGGAGAAGAGAGACAGCGGAACATGTTAGAGGTCATCGTCTTCCTCTGGGAGTGCCGTTTGTGAGGCAACCTGGACAAAAAACAACAATTAGATGAAGCTAAAACTTTCTGAGGATTAAAGTAGAAATCATCTATCCGCATTCAACTCACTTGAAGCTCCTCCTCATACTTGGCAGCCATGGCTGGGTCCATTGCAACTTCAGGGGGAGCGAGAGCGGGCATTTCTACAAACTCCATGTTGGGATCCCCGGCTAATTTCTTTGCCAGCCACAGGAAAGGCTTCTCAAAATTATAGTTACTCTTGGCAGAAATGTCGTAGTACTGCAAAGACGGCAGTCAAAGTGTCACATTCAGGATTGATGTGATTTACATATGCTAAAACTTTGTTTGAGAGCATTACCTGCAGGTTCTTCTTGCGGTGAAAGACGATACTTTTGGCTTTGACTTTCCTGTCTTTGATGTCGACCTTGTTACCGCAGAGCACAATGGGAATGTTTTCACACACGCGCACCAAATCACGATGCCAGTTGGGCACATTCTTGTAGGTGACTCGTGAAGTGACATCAAACATGATGATGGCACACTGGGCTGTGAGAGAACAGTTTGTTTGCTTGAAAAAAAATCTGTGATTCATTTTAATGCCACATGGAGAACGACAGTCACCTTGAATATAGTAGCCATCTCTCAGGCCTCCAAACTTCTCCTGCCCAGCTGTGTCCCACACATTAAACCTGATGGCGCCTCTATTTGTGTGAAAAGTCAGTGGGTGCACCTCCACTCCCAGAGTAGCTGCGCAAACAAGAGAACAGTAAATACGTCATGATGATCAGCAAGTTTTAGGGTAAGTGGAAGTTGAGGGCTTGGTTGATTGCATTTTAAATGGGTAAATTTGAAGTGTTTTGAAGATGGCAGTTTATTATTCAAAGCAGGCCACAGGACTGAGTTTGATTTTAATATTCAACTTGGTGAGGTTCTGTAATGAGCATTGGGGTAAAGGTACGTTGGCTTGTTTGCCGACACAATCAGTTTAGACCACGATCCTGCACGCGCATTATGAGACAGACAATGATGGTCCATTTTAGAGCATTTTTATTGAGGCAAGGCACACCACCAAACCTAAATTAGAAAGTTTGTACATGGGCTATTTATGTGGTTCCTGCCATCTAGTGGCAGAGCATTTAATTGTCAGTCACCCTACACCACTGGCACAGATCAATTATTTGTAATAAATATTCTGTGTACTGCAGCATGTTACTTGCTTCATGAAGAGGCAGTGTTTATGTTAGTAATAAATGCTGCTTGTTTACTTTCAAACTTAGCTTGTGGCAAACACGAGTGACTTCAAGCATCTCTGTACCAGTGGTGATAGGAGACTTCAAACCTCTGCCATCTACAGCCACTTAAAAAAAAAAAAAAAAAAAGTAAATAAGAAAGAAAAGTTTGTTGATTGTGACTGCATTGTTTTTCCTGTTTCCTGTCATGATTTGGAGACTGTGCTATCTTGGGAATTAGTTACTTCAGGGGGGGGATCATTTTAACGCCACCAATATTTGTATTTTTTTTCCAAGTATGGTGTAATGATATGAGGAACTGTATTCTATCCGTCTTAGTCGAGTGTGATGGTCACCTAAATCCGGTTAAATAATTTGTTGTTGATGAATTAAATACAAAGTCACTCTTATTAACATTGCTGAACTGAAAAGAACGAATGATACACAGATTTACACAGACTATACCCCCTTAATACAGTCAATGTTTTTTTTCCCCCGCAATAGCACTCACCAACATATTTCTTTTCAAACTCTCCTGTAAGATGTCTCTTCACAAAAGTTGTTTTACCGGTGCCTCCATCACCCACCAGCACAAGCTATCAAAGAGATAAAAGCAGTTAGTTAGAAGTGGATTTAAATCTCATACACGCTCCAAAAATGTTTTGCAATACTGCAGAAATCCATCCATCCATTTCACTTACCTTAAAAGTAGCCGCTGCACTATCATCGAGGGACATGTCTGCGAAAACTAGAGACACAAGGCGGGATTACAAACTAGCACGTATGTGTACGTCATCCTCAGCTTCATGCTGTATCACTAAGGAAGAGCGGTGTTGCGCCAACAATGGACTTGAGCCAAATACGACTTTACAAAAAAAACTAAACTAAAATGAAACATGTTTAAAAAAAAAAAAAAAAAAGTAGCTAGTTTTTTTTAACGCTGCATGTTCACGACACAGCTCCCAGTTCTAGTATGTTCCGTGGTAGCCGAGCTCAACGTGCAACATACGTACTTAAGTCAAATGAGATGTTACACTACGATAACATGTTGGGGAAAATAAACACAACCGAAAGGCTTGTAGATTAACACGCACGTAGTTTTACTGTGAACCATTCAAATGCGCAAAGGGCACTTTTGCTTAACAATCCAAGTGGAGGAAACTAACGCGTCTCAGGCCGTAGCAGATCTTAAACGACAAACAGCTCACACCCTGAAACCTAGTGAAGATGACTAAATCCTAGTGTGGATATTTTTGATATACTCAAGAAGTCGAAGCGAACAAGCCAGCATTAAATAAGCAAAAGGCTTTTGCTAGCCAGTTAGCACGCAGGATGGGCGCCATTCTTTCTTTACGCCATGCTAACATGCTAACCCGGCTACCAGTTACACAAACGGCCAGCTAAAAAATTTCCATTACCGACACTGAAGGCCGCGAGACAAGCCCACAGACCTTAAACGCACATATTTATACTTAACGATGTGTTAATATATATTCATGGATTATAGTTAAAATTTTGAACGTGAAGAGGCCCACGAGGGAATGAGAACGCAGACTTACCAGTGGTGTTCCGAAGCAAGGAAAGAGTAAATGGCTGCGTGCGGCGGGAGATTCGGCGTGGTCTATGAGTCAGTTTCCGCCCTTATCACGTGACCAACACAGCGGCAAAATCGCCCTGCGAAGGCAGCAACCATAGTTGTTGTGACGTCACCCTGTTTTTATTACCCTCGTCTATGACTTCACAATTGAGAATACGTCGTTTCATGTGACGTGTGATTGTATCTGTTGTAATGATTGAGGAGGAAAACGGGGAAACGTTTGTGGGACCCTTCAGCTTATTCCAAAGCATACGCATATTTTTTTATTTTTTATTTATATTCATATTTATTTGGGGGGGGTATATTTCCGAAGAGCCGTCAAAGCGCTGAAATAAAATGCTGGATTTTAGATTTATCTCATTTCTTGATATGTAGAATGTGCAGGGATGGCGTTATACCAGGATTGGTGGTGCCAAAGCTTTGTCAGAAATCTCCTTAGCCAGAGTTAAGATCCCAGTATTTTGGGAATAAGAAGATAGATATCCGGAATAAAATAAAAAAAATTATAATACATTTTGAAGTTGGAATTGTTTGTAGAAGTCATGAAACGTGAAAGGAGGAAACATATCTTTGAAATATTTGTATAGTAATTTGTGTCAACTCTCCAGCATTCACAAATTTGCAGCAGCAAGATCTTTGATGTTTGCAGAGAAAAAAAAGGCAGCAGCAGTCCTGGTTTCTTCAGAGACCCTATTAATGTGCACTTGCATCTTTTTTTCAGACTACAGTCAAGCACTAATAACAAAATAGAAAAAGAAATACTGTAGTGAAATTTTGGAAAAACGACTTTATTTCAAGATTTTATTTGCATCAAGAAAAATACAAACAGAACGCTGCCTCAAAGTTCTGACTGTAAAACAAATACAATAATTTATTTATCTATGTGGCTGGAAGCGTGTGGAGACACTACCGTCTATAGCGAGACTTAAGTCCTTGTTTGTGAGAAAAAATTATGATGGATCAATCTCTGATGCACTGGAGGGTAAATGATGTTTTCAAGGTGGACACATATGGACAGTTTGGCCTGGCAGCTCTCCCGAGCAGTCTATCTGTAGAGGTAGTCTGCTTGGATGTTGGCTGCAATCTCAGCCTCCCATTTGTCTCCATTGTTAAGAAGCTTCTCCTTGTTGTACAGCAGCTCCTCATGGGTTTCAGTTGAAAACTCAAAGTTCGGACCCTGGAGGAAGAACAGAACCGCCACAATTTTTAAATTGCTTGCCACCTCTGAATTTGAGGAATTAAAAAATAGCACACTGATATTGCTCACTTGTTGCTCCAGTGCGTTTCACTCAAACTCATATAGTAAAATGTATGTAATCATTGCATTATGCAATAAATACATTTTACTACACGAGTATGAGTCTTAATCTTTCTTTAATGCAACACCGTCTACCAAAACTGAGCATCTGTTTCTACATTTTAGACTCGACTTTCTAATTAAAGCTAGCCAGATTGTGCAAGTGTACCTCATCCTATTTCCAAAAAAGCCCTAACGCTCCCACCTCAACAATGGCATCCACAGGGCAGGCTTCCTGGCAGAAGCCACAGTAGATACACTTGGTCATATCAATGTCGTAGCGCGTGGTCCTCCTGCTGCCGTCAGCTCGAGTCTCAGCCTCAATGGTGATGGCCTTGTTTGAGAAGAAACCATAAATCAATCACTGATGAAAGAGACTCAAAATGGTATGCTGGTGTTCACCTGAGCGGGGCAGATGGCCTCGCAGAGCTTGCAAGCAATGCAGCGCTCCTCCCCACTGGGGTAGCGACGGAGGGCGTGCTCTCCACGAAAGCGAGGTGAGAGGGGACCCTTCTCAAAGGGATAGTTGATGGTTGCCGGTTCACGGAAGAGGTAACTCATGGTCATACCCAATCCTGAGGGAAGGAAGGGTGTCCAACAATGTACAAGTCAGTGTATTTTACCATCAAGAGTAGAGAGAGATTTGGAAATGAATAAGAAACGCTGTCGCCAAGCCAAATTACCTTACTTTTTAATTACTTGTATACATTTGCATCTCTGGAGTGCAACCATCATGTGAAATTAAACAATCAGGTAAATATTTTAACTTTTGGCGGATCGTGACATAACAATGGGGTTATTTCACACAATAGCCCCACATGGTTTCTTTGAATAGGATTTACAAGTTAGGTAGGTAAAAGCAAGCCATAGTCATACTGCATGTTATCATATCAAAGCGGCTGAGCAAAACGTCAGTGTTAGCAAAGACTAGAATTAGCTAAATAGTTTTGAGAAGCGGCACATACACAAATGTTTGATAATACTTCTATTTAGCAATGTGTCCACTACATGCGCCAGATTTGACTTGGTGATGGAGTGTTTCTTCTACAAGTGAAAATACAAAGGCTTCTTTAACTGTATTTTACAGTCCTCGTAAAATACCCATTGACCTATTTCCTATTTTTGAGGTGTCTTACAAGTATCCAATATTTTGTGTCCATCACCTAGGTTTCATGCAATTTATCTTCTAGTGATGGGAAAATGAAGTTTCAAAGTTCCTTTCTGAACGAGTTGTATTTAGAGATGACCCTCTGCGTTCAACATAAAGCTGAAAGAACACCAACGGTGCCATTTAAGGACTCAAAAAATACAACACCTTGTTCATGAAGCAAATGTGAAGCGTCATTTTTCCCATCATTCGTTCATTCATTTGATCGGGGGGGGGGCAATCACACTAGCACAAGACCTCTGAAGAGTTCGGTCCATAGGAGAGTCGTTGCAGCGCGGTCAGTGATGGACTTGAGGTCTGTCTGCGGCTCCACAGCATTTACATACTCTGTAGTTGGAGGGAGACATTTAAAGGCATGTATTGAATGCAGATGCAATATATGAATCAGTTGATTGAAGGACTCACTGAAGCCACTACGTTGCACACCAACGCTGAAGCGACATACACTCGTGCACCCAAACGAGCCTGCAAACATACACGTTTTTTTTTTAGAGTTAAATTCATGATTTAAGTCCTTGTTTGTTTGTTTTTTTATATATTTTGAATAGGCAGTACCTGTCTTGGAGTAGCAGTAGAGAAGGCGCTGACCCAGTGAGGCAGACATCTGAAAGGCGGTTTTAAATAAAACATAAGCAACGTTTGGAATCATTCACTCACTCCCTAGTCATTATATTAGGATTTTTATACAGTGGACTGTAAAGTTCACTCATTTGTCATTTAAAAAAGACATTTTTAGCACTACTCTGGCACAACGTTAATGATGTCATTTCTGTGTTACAATTATAATTTACCAGATCAACATGAAGAGAAAATCTTTTAGCTGTATTTGCACAATACATCATAGGATAAATTTATTTTTTCATTACCATTGCCATCCACTATTCCTTAAGATGCATTGAGTTAAGGACATTATAAAGAGAATGTGGTCAACTCAATATATAAGCCACAATGTAGTGGATAGGTAGTGCTTCCAAACACAGATTTGAATCCTTAATCCTAACCTCCCCATCTTTAAAAAGGGCAAAAAAGTCATCGAGGGGGACTAGTTTTGAAAATATGGTTGACATTGAGATAGCCATGACAACAGCGCTGCAGAAGATCCCCCGGGGAACTCTTTAAGGTGTGCATGAAAGCAACAGTGTAGATTGGACAGTAGAAAGACTCCAGGGGCATTAGTTAGTTCACTGGGGAAAACCTGTCGTTTGGATTTGCAATACATTTGTGACGTCAATCCTGGAATATTTCTGACAGAACTTGTTGTAGCAGCGCCACCTGTAGGCAAACCCCCCGATTCTACGCTAGAATTGTGCCACATTCAAGGGACATAGGAATAATAAGACACAAAACGTGTGAGGAGCGTTCGCGTGTTATTACAAGAGCTTTAGCTACGACAGTGGAGTAGTAACTGTTGACGTTAAATACGTACCCGTACATCAACGCACTTAATAATTGAGCGGACTGAGTAGATGTTTTTACCACAATAGGGCATCGAGGTATGTTGCAAAATGTCGCATTGGTTACATTACATATGAACACACTTGCAAGTTAGCTAATCGTCCGCACACTGACCTCAACTTCGTAGAATACAAGAACATAACGGTTCCATAAATATGATCCTGATTTAGTGGCACGGCTTCAGTTTGGACATTAAATAGCATTAGAAGTATTCGTCGATGTGTAATTTCACAGGTTAAGCTAATTTAGCATAATAGAGGACACGCTCAGAGAACTGGACCTCCCTATTTGTTCTTGTAACTCAAAAGGGTGGCTGGCCATCAGTCAGTGTTGAGTTGATTATGTTGACGTCTGGATGAACAAGCGCTATGTCATATGTTGTTAACGATGACCTTTGAAGAGTCTTACCTCTGCTGTCTGTCGATCGCCGACCGGAAAACGCCGCTAACTGTCATGCGCAGTGAATGCAAGAATGCGTTCATGGCCCTCGGTTATTTGTGTTTCATCTAGGACTTGCAATAAAAATCCATTTGTAAATAAATCATCATTTTGCAAGGAATTTTGGTCTTTTCCAAAGTTGGATTATGTAAAATGTTGGAAAATGTATGCAAAAAAAATCTTTTTATAAAGTGTGGGTGGTTGGGTGGGGTGGTGCATTGTTACTCACACTGATGTCATGATGAATGTGTTATCTTCCAGCAAAAAAAAAAAAAAATGCCTCAGACAAGTTTATTTTCCATAGAAACCCACGTAGTTTAGTTACAGAGAAGTAGATTTGAGGCAAGCGTTAGTAACAGTGGGAGATGGCAGCAGAGACAAGAGGAAGTTGTTCATTTTCCACCGCCACAGAATCTCACTCATCTTCAGTTCAGTGATGAAGCAGGGCGGACATGCCAGAAGGTAATTAATTCCTTTTATATGTATGTTGAACAACTCTTATGTATGTTGTTTAGTTACAAGGTGGGACGTGATCTAAGACTACATGCTTAAGGTTGAATCTTTTTTTTTTTTAAATGTATTTTTCAAAGCTTGAAATAAGTTTTATCATCTCTCATCTCGTCTTCCAATGAAATGATGAGGACATCGAGTGGTGGAGGTCTAAATATGTCCAGTGATGAGGAAAGTTCTGGATCTGATGCGGGGTCAGAGCTCAGTCCTAAACTTCAGACAGACCGCTTTGGCTTCATAGTGTTGGATGGATCTGAAACCAGGTAAGCAGTTCCTCCTTCGTGATTGTTGGTAGCCTCACTTCTGATTGACTGTTCATTGAGCAGATATTGATGAATCGTTAGTTGTGATTTTTTTGTTTTCAAACAATGACATCAAAGGCATGCAATCTAGTCGTTAGCACATCATCTCCCTCACAGTTCTGCGGTTTGGGGTTCAAATCTCAAGCGGATGTTCTCCATGTGTTTGGGTGGCTTCTCTTCAGCTACCCTGGCTTCCACCAAAATACCAAAACCGTCATAGTTAGGTCAACAACTCAGTAAAAACTGTAATATTATGGTGAGGCCTACTCACATTCTGGTACAAGACCTGTGCAAGTACAATCAAGCTGTCTACAATCTAGTGTTGGATATTTCTACTTCAAACTATATCGTGGAAAGCCGCTAGTCGTGGGAGATAGGGCCCACGTCAGAATGTAATTCACGGCTATTCTAATTGCAGTGGGGAAAAAATATATTACTGGACATGTCATTAAACCCCCAAACTCGTTGAATAAGTGGTACACTGCCAGTAAACGTGACCATGAGTGTTAGTTTGCAAAATAATCTACAAAAAAACGTTGATAAACCTCCAATATGCATTTTCCGTTTAAACAGGATGATAAACATGTTAATAATTTGTTAAACATGTTTATAATAACTTTTTTTTTTAATCAAGGTGCCATTCAGCGTGGTCACCAGTTGCACATCCTTGCATGGTCCATGCCATAGACTCATTCTATGGACTTTGAAATTCACGTTGTGCTCTTGAGTAAAAACATGATTATCAGCAAAGTGTATTTTCCCCCCCTCTTGTTTTTTGGGGCACATAACTAGCACAAGCATTTAACAATAAATATGCATTTCATGGAAGTATCCAAATTAAAAGTCCCCCAAGCTGACGTACAACTGAAATTGAACGCAGTTATTTGTTTTCATACTCGGAGTCCTTGACTGACAACACCCTAACCTGTAACCATGGAGCCATCGCACTGCCGCCGTGTGGTTTTCCTGTTTCCTGTCCTATTTCTGGAGGCCTCAGCACTGAAATCAAGTCCTGCAAGCAGCAACACTGCACAACTGTTGAATTACCTACATTGTGTACAATAGTGTTTAGTTTGATGCTGTGAGCAGTATGTCTTGGCACATTGGAACATGTTTGAGAGCAACTGGCCAGGAAGTTATTTATTCATTTAAATGTTTCACCTTTTTTCATCTATCTATCCCACTGACGTATAGTGGGAGTCAGTTCAATGCTCTTCTACCTGATGACAAATATCTGTTTTTCTTTCTTGCGTGCCTTGGCTCAGATTTTCTTTACCTATTTTGTGATTATATGTTTAGGTGATGAACATGATGGCATTTCATGATGTTTCAGAGGGAAGTGAAATGTCATTTGCTTGTTTGTCATCAGGATTGTGGGTCCACATCCTCAATTAGTCAGGCAGAGGGAAGCCAAGTGGATCAACATCATAGACCAATGGCAGAGCATCTTGTTGAAGAAGACTAACATGGTGTGTGATGTGATTCAATGCTCCAAATTAAGATGAACGGCTGTCATGCTGCTAGAAAGACATGTGACCTTTCCACAGATCAAAGCGCAGTGTCAAAAAGGCATACCAACTTCTCTTCGAGCAAAGTGTTGGCCTTTGCTGTGCGGCGCCACCAATAGGATGAACCAAAACAAACAACTTTTCCAGGTATAAAAAAAAACAAAAAACATGACCGTATCAGTTAAACATACAACTAAAATTTCAAGATGGATTCAGCAAAGGGCGATTTTCATTGTGAATCCTCAAAATGATGATGTATTAGATTTAAAAAGCCAATCTACGAGTTTAAATTCAATTCATATCTCTCACTGATTTATCTTTTCGTTGATCACGCTATTTACCCGTTTATTTACTTTGGCTTTTTTTTTTCCTGTGTCAGTCTCTGGACTCACAAGTGGCTTTGCAGAAATGGGTGGACATAATCAACAAGGATCTAGACCGACAGTTTCCTTTCCATGAGATGTTCAGCACCAAGGATGGACATGGGTACGGAACATTTCTATACAGAAAAGACATTAATGCACGAAGGCCGTCAAAGGCAACTTAATCAAATTGTAATGGTGTTTCATGTGCATTTATTTAGGCAGCAAGGTTTGTTCCAGGTGTTAAAAGCATATACTCAGTACCAACCAGGGGAAGGTTACTGCCAAGCACAAGGGCCAGTGGCCGCTGTTCTCCTGATGAACATGCCTGCAGAGGTAGTTGCAATTATAATTGTCGAATTAGCACATTATAGTAAAATGTCAAATGCGGTTTTGATGTCATCTTATGAAAGCTACTCTTGGCAGGAGGCCTTTTGGTGTCTGGTCCAGATTAGTGAGCACTACCTACCTGGGTACTACAGTCCTCTATTAGTGAGTATGCCCTGTTTCTCAACCTGTAGTGACCCAATGACATAAATATGAACTTCACGTGTGGTGCAGGAGGGAGTCTTGTTCGACGCAACCGTGCTGACCTGGGTTTTGAAAAAGACGTGTCCATCGGCATACAAACATCTGCGGCGCCACGAAGTGGAGCCCCTCATGTTTGCCACAGATTGGTTGATGTGTTTGTTCACACGTCATCTACCCTTCAACGCTCTCCTCCGAGTGTGGGACCTGTTTTTCTGCAATGGTAAATTCCTGTCTCACACTGACAAAACAATGAAAAAAGTGCTGTGCCTCAAAATTGAACTGCAAAATTTCACGAGATCCAATAATTCCGCAATTCCGAAAGACCTGAGAGGTTAATGCGCAGTTCTGCTTAACAATATCGGAGGAATGATGCTTTAAAGGACATATGGACAATTGACTTATAAATAAAAGTAACAGGGTTCTCTGGACCAGTTTTTAATCAAGTGAACCCCTTAAATAGGTTTATAATTGCGTATAATTGCCATAAGCCCATGACAAAATATTACAAAAAGCTCCTCAATTCACTTCAGTTCCATGGCACCAGGATGCCACAAGATGGTGCCAAAGCACCACTGTTTTTGCTTTCATAAATTGTGAAATAAACACGTAATACCAGAATTTGGTTGTAAAATAAGGCACTTGAGATGATTTTCGGTGTGTGTGTATCCCGTCATACCCATTCTGTGCTGCCAGGGGTGAGAGTGCTGCTGCAGGTGGCGGTAGTGCTGGTACGTCGCGTGCTGGGACAAGCCAAACAGAGAAAGCAGTGCCAGGACCAGATGGAGACTCTGCAGAGGCTGAGGGACGTCAGGTGTGAGCTCCAAAAAGAGGACGACGCATTCATAGCAGAGGTAAGGCCAAGGTCCAGCATGAGACATTGACAGGACATTTAGGCATATATACTGGGACATTTCCCTTTCAGTTTTTGTGATGTTCTCCAAGGGACACCCTAAATTCATGAATAAAATAATGACTGGTCGATTAAGTTAGTAAAAAATTGTAGCACTTTCCATAATTCCTGGTTTACCTGCATGTCTCACACTAACAACATAGCTACAAACAGAGAAATTAGTTTACAAAAGTGCAGTCAATGTTACCAAGTTAACTTTAGGAGCGCTTTAGTGACTACTTTTAAACAATGTAACTAGTGACTGCATTTCCTGCAAACGGGCAATGTGAGCACAACTATTTTCATCTTACATACTATGTATACATTACCGTTTGGGGTCATAGAAATGTCCTTATTTATAAGTGCCCATTTCCAGCAACCATCCCTCCAGTGTTGTAATGGTCCATTGTGTTTGCTAATTGTGTTAGAAGGCTAATGAATGATTGGAAAAAAATAAAAAAAACTTGTGTAATCATGTTAGTTTTCATGGAAAACACTAAATTGTCTGGATGACCCCATACCTTTGAACAGTAGAGTATATAGGTTTAAACACACAGAAACACAGTTATCCATCATCATAAATATTTGTACTTTTACAAATCAGATACAAATATGTTCATATTGCAGGTGTGTGCCGTGCCACTTTCCTCCAGTGATTTGGAGAAACACACAGAGAAGGAGCTGGCAAAGTGGAAAAAAGACAGACCCTCGTCGACCTTTGACCCTCGAGGTCGCTGCCATGGATATCGTATGGTGTGGGAGAGGGCTCAACTGAACCAGGCGGAGCTGGACAGGAAAGCAAGAGAGACGGGAAACCTCTCTGTTCCTCTTGCCCGCTCGGCCTCCCACTTGTCGCTGTCCCCTTCGCTTCTTCACAAGAAGTGGAGCAGCGGGGGGAACGTCAGAGTACAGAGGGTCGGGGGAGGAGTTTCGAGGTATCACTCAATGGGAGCAAATGATTGGAAAATGGAGATGGGATTAGAGCATCAAACAAAACAAAGAGAAAACTCCGATGAAAAGAAGAAGGTGGCAAGTGCGATGAAAGAAATGGCCCAATGTACGAATGGACAAAAAAGTCCTTTGCCTGTTGAACACACCTCTTGCAAGGACCCAAAGAAAGACCACATAAACGTGCACGGAGACTGTATAGATGAGGTAAGAAATCAGATTGCGACAAAACCTAGAGCGGAGGTAACTTTAAACATGAATGCCCAAAAATCAGAGTCAGGCATGAACAATGTTGCTAAGACAAACACAGTTGATGAAATAGCAACGTCTGAGCTCCAAACATGTCCAGAATTGGATCAGGACAACAGGCATGTTGTCATGGTGACTGAAAGGAGCTTGTCACGGAAAGAAAACCACCGTAGGATTGAATCGTTAACAGAAATCAACCAGAAAGTGCAGACAGAGAGACAAACTGACGTCCTGGCACAAACCCAAAAAGATGAGGTCGGGAAACACGCAAACACGCAGCAGCAATTAGATGACGTTGAAAATCCAGCCAAGTTTTGCTCCACAAATACGACCTGTACGACCTCGCTTCAATGCATCCATCAGATAGAAAGAACAAGTGAAGCATGTTCTCCTTGTTGTCAGACAGAAAGCAACAACACAAACGAAGCAAAAGAATCACATAAGGAAATAATTCCTTGCCTGAAACAAGCCCCTGTGAACGGGGGGGCACCCCACTTTTCTGGTGACATTTGCATCTGTAAGTCCTGCGGCTCAAAGCTAACGCGACACCTTTCAGAAGATCTCTTCACTGACCCCGCTCAAAGCGTAAATGCCAAACCTCCGGACCACAGTGCTCATGAGAGCAAACCTCCTGAGCCGGCTAAACATTTCAGTCTTTTCCGTAGGCAGCCCAAAAAGTACGCAGAGGAGGGCCCAGCTAAAATCCAGGTCCCCACCATCTTGATCCAGGATTTTAGTGATGGGATGGGAATACTGCTTGAGGAGGAGGATGAGGAGGAGCAAGTGAACTCCAGGGAGAGGAGGAGGTGGTGGCAGCGTGAGCAAGCACAAAAGGACAAAAAGGATGAAAAGTTGAGGAAAAACAAAGAGAAAGAGGTAAAGAAAGCAAAGCAAAGAGAGAGGAGAAAACCACAAACGAGAGGAAAAGGTTTTCAGGTGCAAAGGGAGACAATGAAATGTTCCCTTTCTTATGCTGAAGCGTACTTTTAATATATCCTCTGCTTCTTGTTCAAATTGGGTTAAAGAGTTCAAATGCTTAGCTACTGTAAATGAACGGAATCCGGTTTTCTTTCTTTTGTTTGGTTTATTTTGAGGAAAATATTTTCATCTTTTCAAAAGAAACTCAAAGTTCGTCATGTCTATTCTCAACATGATTGCAAGTTCACAATGTAACCCTATAATCATAACAATAAAAAAATAAGTTTATATTTCACACGGGCAGGTGCTCTCCACAACGTTATCTCAGGCTATCACTTAAGAAATAGAAAATGAACACAGAATTTTTTTCAACCCACAGTCAGTCTAGTTGCGTGTCGTCCTCACTGTCACTGGCGAGCACTTCCTGATTGCTCAGTCGCTGAGTGCTCATCTGAGACGACAGCGGAAGCACCGATCCAAACAACAAGGAACAGAACTGTGACAGTACACAACAGGAAAAGAGATTTTTTTTTTTAATAGCCTTTTATTCTTCTACTCAATGTTATATTCTAACTAAAGTGGTGCCTTGGGATATCGTGAACAACTCTTAAAAAAAGAGGCTGTTCAAGGGAATTTTGCAAGACTTGTCTATACATAAAAATGTTCTTCGTAATCTCAATCGGGTGATTCGATAAAAAATATTGCATTGTGAAAAAGTTGAGCAGCAAAAGCTACATGTTAAAATCTATCTCAGGCGGTGACCCCAGTGGCCAAGGCACACAAACAAGATGGAAGCATACAATTATTTCAATATTATATGATTTGATAAAGTAAAACATTATAATGTTATTTTTCTAACTTAAAAAAACACAACTTGTTTTTTTGGAGGGGAGTCGGGAATTGATTAAAGGTATTTCCAAATGACAAATATTACGAGGGACCCATTGTACGTGTTTATATGGAGAGTGGAGAAACGAACCTTCTTATTTGGTGGCCCATATATTTCCGCTGTTTCCTCTTCCTCCTCTTGTTCACTGTGCAGCTCTGTCCTGTGATGAGCTCCCATCTGCCGCTTTGAACTTGTGGAATCCGCTGTGGATGGACCTGCCGCCATACTGGTATCCATGGCGATGAGATAGGAGTCCATGTCGTCGTTCATGCAGTCGTCTGGAGGAGGCACACTGGAGGAAAGAGGATGAGAATGAAGAAGTTAGGAATTTTTTAACTTTGGTAATGGAGATAATCTTCCAAAAATCACCACAGTGAGCTTCCACTATTCACGGAGGATAGGGAACTGGGCCCGGAATGAAAAAAAAAAAAAAAAAAAAAGAAAGAAAATATACACCCATAAACGTTTTCCGGGAATAACGAGGGTTGGTTCCCAAAAATAAAAAATTACCTGAAAAAGTATTTTTTTAAATTCATGACAAGGTGAGTCCACGAGTGTGCGGTATAATGCGGAAATCATTCAGACAGACATAAGGTCGTCATTTGCAGCTTTTGAAAGCCTATGTATGTATCATGTTGAGTACTACTTTCCTAACGTGACCATTTTTACTTTACTTGCATAACTCAATACTTTCATAACATTTCCAACATATGTATGGTTGCTGTTTGTTACCTTTTTGTTTCGTTTCTGGTATTTTCTGAAAGCGTGGCCAGCACAAAGTTTCCTTCCAGGACGTTATCTGATACCGAGAGCACAAGAGGGCTGAAACATACGCACACAAAGACACAGACGCATATCAATAAACGACAGTGATGTCCATTCAGTTAACATCGCTTCTTGAGTGAACATGCACGCATGCATACCTGCCCGGCTCATCGAAGTACATAGAAATAGGGAAACCTGTATTCTCAGCAAAAAATAGCAAACCCTGCCAGAGAGATGACGTCAATTAACGCTGCACTCCTATTTTCTCCAAATGAGACAAAACTCTCTTGAGTTCTCCTCTCACCCGTAGTTCCTTGAGGCAGAAGGTTATGCTGATGTGAGCTTGCGCAGCAAAATGTTCAAACTCGTCGGAGGCCAGACACAGTTCGGTCAGCATGGCCTTGGACTGTTCTGAGAGAGAGAGAAAAAAACTCGCAAAATGAAAGCGAAAACAGATTAATCCATGTTGACATCATTTTTTGGGAGTAGAGCTTCACTTGAACAACAATAGTGACAATCAATAAAACGTACGAAAACAACACCCAGGAATCACCTAATTCCTCATCCACATGATTTCTGAGCCACATTCGCTCATCGCTGACAGAAAGAGTCACTTCTTCCAGAGATGGTGAGAAATGTGCAACTGTGTCCAGAAGCAACCTCAGAAAGACAAGGCAACACTTGATGAATTTCATTTTGTAGTCTCTCTCTTGCTTTCAAATGTTTATGTGGCAATTGCAGTTTGTTCACAATGATCAAAAATAAGAATCAATTCATTCAATAATCCATTAGCTGTTGATTAATAGATTCATCTCTATTATCGAGTATTGGTAACTGGTATCAGTCAGTACTCAAACGTAAAATAAGTATTTTCAGTATGAAAAGTGGTATCGGTGCCTCGGTATGAAACAACAAACCTTGGAATGGCTCGAAGTACATTTCTGCAGCTGTCCTTATCAAATATTGCTTGTAAGCGCTCACTGTCCTGGAAAGACAGGTTGTAAGTCTTCAAGAGACCTGCCGATAGCAAAACAGTGATGGTATGCAAATGAATGGAGACTGAAATCTCAGAGTGAAATGATGAAATGAATTGTTTCACTCATGTCAGCCGACGGGGGAGGAGGAGGTGACGTGACCACACCGTATTTGCAATGCAGTGTAAAGATGAGGCGATCCTTTTGCTCATCCAGATGGATGTGACACTTTTCCACTGTTTTTTCCAGAGATGCCATCGATCGGAATACTGCCTGCACGCTCTGGATATTTGCATATGACAAACACACAGAGACACACGTGGGCGCACACCAACACAACAGATGCACAAAAGGACATACAGAACTATGGACTGCAACATTATCATGGAACTTTCATTTCCTAACACACCTTTATTAAAATCCTGCAGCGGAAGGCATGGCCATTGGGGACAATGTACCTGCACAAAAACAGAAGGAGAGGGACACTTGGTGTCAAAACAACCCACCTATGGACACACGCACACAGTCTACCCATGGTCTGCACCTGCTGAAGAAGAGAGGCGAAAACAGGAAGCTACCATAAGCTGACCGAGAAGAGTTCACAGACCGCAGAGCGAGCTAGAACAGTAAGAGAAAGAAAACAGCATACATTCAGAACAGCAGCACTCATAATAGATACAAAGTGTCTCGCTGCGGGACGTTTGGCGAAATTTACCCCATTATCTTTCTGAGGTTCGATGTAGAGCTCGTCTCCAATTCTGGATAAGGAGTGGATGGCTTTGGCTAATACTGGACCGTATATAAGCACAGAGAATGTACTTAGAGCTTGCAAAAAATAATAACAGCAAAGCATGAAATGAATGGGGGGGGGGGGGGGGGCAGTAACCTACCTTTCACGTTTCCACTCGTCACAACGCAGTCCATTTCTATAAGAACAGTCCTTTTACTTGCAACTAAACGAGCAAGCTCCCTACTTAGGAGGAACAGCAGAGTTTTGCGCAGCTGGAGAATGTATTCCGTATGCCGTAGCCATTGTATGTTTTGGGAGATACTTAGTTTTGTTAATCTAGCAATGACCGGACTGGAACAATCACACTGTGCATCTGTTGTTTACGCCGCCATAAATCACTTCCGCCCTGTGGGCCAATCGGGATAACAGACTATCAAATAGGGGCGTGTTTTTACTATACGCATGCGCATTAAACCTCATGAAATAAATGGCCATCTATCAATTTGAACAAACTATTTTGGATTTTTTTTTGCCAACTAAACATTGGATAATATTCAGTTAACATCATTTGCCATTTTCTAGTTTGATTACTAGCCACATATACTTGTGTATCATACTAAAAACCTATGTGAAACCTCCCCTCAAAAACAAACAAAAATCTGGTTTACTTCTACAAAATTGAAACAAGGCATAACATAACTGTATTAACAATTTTAAATAATGATAATATTTTCAAGATGTTTTGTGCAAACTTCTTTTTTTCTGTTATGAATGGCAAACCTAATGTAATTTTAAAGTCAATCATTCAGTAAGGTTCACTATGAAGAAATAGCCGATAGAGGCCGGCTCAATCCTAATAATCAACTCCATCAAGAGGCTATTTATATTTTTTGTTCCTCAAAGCAGCACACACCACTGTGTGACATTTTATTATTACTATTAATATATAAAACACCCATGGCAAATAGGTATCAGGTGCTCTCGAGATGCTCTCTCCAGCACACAACTGAAACCATGGATAAAACTACAAAGAAACTAAAGTGAGAGGGCATGAGGGTTGTTGTCAAGAGCCAATTATCTCACCTCACTGGTCTTTCTTGTTAGTCAGCTTTAGCGTTCCACCAAGCACCAGGAACGTACTGCCTCTCCTCCCATCACTGGGTGCGTGTGACTGCTTGGGTGGAGAGGAGCCACTTGGACCCTGTGCAGAAAGAGAAACGGGACAAATCTTGGGACACCAGAGCTTGACTCAGCTGCTATATCGGGAAAAATGGCTAAGAATCAGGGGCAAAAAATATGCACAGGTTGAGATGGAGTACGATAAGAAGCTCTCACTTGTGGAACGGTGGATTTATTATGCTCGCTGAAGAAGTCTTAACATGTGGTGAAAACAAGGTAAAGAAATCATGGAAACCGACTGTAATAAGTCCAAAATGGATAACAACCATTCAGAGATTTTTTTAAACAATATTTACTCTGTTTTCAACCACTTTTCTGAATGAACTGTGTATGGGTGTGTTTTGTTTCATGTCCTCTATGAACGCTTTAGGACTTAATGTCTTACAATTTTTTAATTAGATGTCTCAGTTGAGCAATCCACCAAACAGTCAGGGGTTACTGCAATCCATGTTGGAGAGACTGAAACTCCAGCCTGGAAGAGAAAGGCATGCACAAGACCATCCGAGTGAACTGCTCACCCCTGCCCCCACATGGGGGACAGATGGAGTGGGATCGATCCAAAACCACAAGAAACAAAGTGATGCCCTTACAAATGGCTTCGTGTTTGGTGATCCTGAAAAAGGTTTTGAGGTATCTTCTGTGGAAAGTACTCTTAGCCCCAAAGCTAAAGAGAGACTTGACAGCTTTGAACAATACAGAGGTCACTTTCTCTTCCCACCCCAAAGAGACAAGAGCCACACGGGTGTCGATAAGGTGTCGAAGAACGTCACGTTGTCTCAGATCTCCAATTCGCCAACAGGACAACACTTGTCGGCAAAAACTCTTCCTTCCTCAGAAAGAACGGATACTGGGGGGCAACAGGACAACATATTTGGAAATAACAAGCCAGACCGTGGATTTCAACACAATGTCCATGACTGGTCATGGGGAAGCACTGATTCTACTGCGGACAATGAAGGGAATAAACCATTTCATGCTGAAAATGGAGGATTTGGAGATTTGTCGAAATGGAAAGACATGCAAATGATTCCTAATAAAGGTAGCAGCATGACCAAGAGGAACCAACGCTCATCAGAAAACAAAGCAAGGAGATGGACTCGGAAACTCAAGGAGAGATGGCTGGACAGGCCTGGCAAAAAAGGGAAAGAGGAGTCCGAGGAGGATGGGACGAGCACGGTGAGTTATAGATAGTTGATTCATTTCCACTCACGAGACTAAAATGCTCTTTATGATCCCCAGAGTTCAACACAAAGCCATCTTATCAGCACATTAAATCAAGACACAGAATGGAATCCCCCATCGGCAGGAAGCGGTGAAAACCCCACTGCGTCATCGGAGGATGACGCGATTGATGCATTTGTCAGGTAATTAATCTGCAGTACTCTACTTGAATTGATTCCAGCAGTCTGTCAAACACTAGTTGAAAGTTCTTTCGGATCCTGAACCTCTAAAGCAAAATATGTACGATGTTTGTAAAATGTTTTCATATTATCACTGTGATTATATTGTTGGGCTATTTTCTTCTGTCCTTGTGTTTGATGTGTATCACACTCTAGTCACTTACAAGCTCCCAATGAGTAAAATCCTTTTTTTTTTTAAGAACAAAAATTAGTCGCTGGACTACAATGAATTTTCAGTGTTTGATATTCTGAAAATAAGCTAAGGCGTATACTTGTATGTGATAGCTTCCTAACATATGCAAACCTCTAAGTATGGTGCAAAGTAGTTCTCGACTTCAACAACCACACTAACAATTTTGCTAATTGTTAAAGTATTACCTTTGTGGGCAGTACGGTGAGGTAGTGGTGAGCATGTTTGCTTCACATTTAAAAGGTTCTCGGTTTTGGCCCTTCCACAATTTCTTCTCGTACTTTCATGGGCTTTCTTCGGATATTCCGACTTCCTCCCACATTCCAAAAATAAAAATGTGCATTGTTTGCGAATTTTTGCTTTTTCATATGTGCCATCCCGCCAGAGAGTACCTTGCTCTGCAGGTGCACTGAAGTAACTTTCTCCAAGCATTGGATCGATCGATAGGGGACAGCGAGTTGAGTTTCCACACCAACACTCAGGCTAGAGCTGTCTCATGTAGCATATATGGCTGAACTGATCTTTTCAGATGAGAGGCGAAACATCTCCTAAGACAATGGGAACAATCCAGTTGAGATTGATTCAATGCCAGAATGAATTACAACATTCACAGGCGTACTCAAGTAACTGTGCAACAATCAATTGACAAACGAGTGAAATGAAAATGCTCGGTATGTGTTGTTTTTGCAATGTTTTGTAACACTTTGATTGACCACACTTATCATTTACATTTGGAGGAAAGCGCCTTTGCAACTTCAAGTTTGATTTTCTTTTCCTTCAGATCAAATGACGACTTTCAGTTTGCCTTCAGCTCAGGCAGCTTGCTGGAGGAGATTGTCTCGGGCCAAGAGTGGGCCAAGTTCCTTAATGCTGACTTGTCGGTCTCCTCAACTGACCAGGGAACACCGAAGAAGACGCTAAGCAGCCTGGATGTCCCACCTAAACAAAATCCAAACAATCCATCCACTTTTGCTAGCCACCAGTCAGGAGGTTTGAACAGGCAGCAGATTTTCGGGAGTACAAAGTTGCCAGTTCCCGTCAGAGCGTATTCACCGGAAACACCTACGCAGAAGAACACAGTGGACAGTGAAACTGATCAATCAGAGCCAATGGAACAAGGTCAAACTCAAACGCAACAGAAGCAGAAGGGACTCCCACAAGCAAGAACTTCCACTCTTGAGGTTAGATACCACTGAACTGTTAATGGTGCAGGCCAACAAGAATGAATGATATACCAACAAAGTGTTTCCCAAGCTTTGTTGAGCCGCGACACATTATTTACATTGTACCCTCCACCATCTTGTGGGCCAGCATTTCATTGTTCTTCCTGTCACTCCACAGATAGACAGATAAGCATAAAAGTATTCTGTAGTAAATTATTTTCAGAAAAATCCCATGTACATATCTGGGTCATTTCTCAGGACACTCCTAATAAGTTCTCGCGGAACGCCGCGGCACATTGGTTGGGAATCACTGCATTGCCCAACAAATGTAAGAATAAATAATATTTTGCATCTTATCTTCCAGCGTGCAGACATTCTAGATGACTCGCCGCCGACCAACCGAGTCAACCGGAAGCGACAACATCAATCAGCGGAGACGAGCCCCAGACGAGAGGGACAACAAGGACTGGAAGGTCAGAACTAAAAAAAAATATATAGGAGTCAGGATATAATGGATGTAAGTCATGGGTGGAAACTGTATTCTTTCTTTTGTTGCAGAGGAGTTGCCAAACAGCTTTGACATGGGGGATGCAGAGCTGCATGACACCCCACCCTTCTTGAGCCCGGACAGATCTTCCGCATCTCCTCCTCCCTCCCATTTTTCTCCTTGTGGTCCCGTGCCCCGCGGAGTCCTCAGACACACCAATTCAGATACCTCCTGGGAAAGCAAAAGGGTAAGGAATCCGGAGGTGGAGGAGTACCCCATACCAAATCTCACTATTTGTCACAAAACTCAGAGGAGCGGTGCCCTCGACTCAGATTTAATCAATTATTAAATCTCTATGCACATCCACATTAGCATCACAAAATGTATGGTGACACTATTAAAAGAAATTAAAGCTCATGGTAAATGTTGGTTATACTGCTTGTGTGGAGGCGATTATTGCATGTGCTAGCAGAAGGCCGTATTCTGGTTCTGGTTTCATTTTATTGCTATATATGTGACAGAATGCACTGACAAATAAGTGAATTAAAACTTTTTTTTTTCCCCCTTCCTCTGGTTCAGAGACGAGTGGAGCCCAACCGGCGAGTTCGTTTTGCAGAGACAGTTCAGGTGATTCCACCGCTTGATGTGGATATCTGTGACTCAGAGGACGAATACGGAACAGAACTGGGATCAGAAGAAGTGGAGGATGAGGAGCACGTAGCAGCAGAGGAAGAGAAGGAGGAGCCGGCACGTCGACCTGCTCTTCCTGCATGGATACGGGCCCTGAAGAAAAGGAACACTGGCAAGAAACACAGATAGCCATGCAGTGAAACCTGTCTTTTATTTAAACTACACGTTGACGCGCCTATTTACGGGATCTAATCAAATACTATGCAGTGTGTATAAAAAAATGTCTTTACGAAGATAACGATACACACATTTTAATAGAAACAAAAAGGTATTAGCTGAATAATGTTTCTTCTTATGGTTGTTTGCAGTGGCATAGAATTGCATCATCTATCCATTTGTATATCTCTACATCTTTCTAGCTTCCTAAACGATGCCGTGCAATTCCACACCACTGCAATCTACACCGGCATTGATAAACATTATTCAATTAAATACCATTAAAAGTGCACTCCTAAATTGTTTTTGTAATACAATATAGTACATATATTTGAAAATAATTGCTGAAAACATGCAAAGACTGAGAACTATGTAGTACTGAACTGTGGAGCTATTGCTATAGTTAGCCTACTTATTATTACTCGGCCCAGTTGCCTACAACCCCAAACAAAGTACGTCTTCTCTTGATGACATAATTGACAGAACATTTTATTGTCGTTATTTAAATCCACAAGTGAGCCTGCCACCCGTTTGATGGAAATCCCTGAAGCTTGTTAACTCTGGCGCTAGCTGGTGGCTTGTGTCTTTCATCGTGGCTTGAAAAGCCAGTAAGATCAATTCCAGTCAATCAAAATTAGCTTTGCAAAGACAGAATTTTTGATACAGATCTTTGTTTCATGTCATTATATTGTGCAAGTGGTCATAATGTCGTGATTGGTCAATGTATAAAACATACTCACCACTTCATTCTGTACACTTGCACAATCGAACAATGTCATGGTCTTTCTGAAGATAATGGACACTTTGGATTGATAGTGCCAGTATGAACGAACAATAGTTGTAGTTGCGTACATACTAAGAGACATTTCTAATATTTAGGAACACAAAAGCGGGCAATATATAATTTAATCGTCTTTCAAGTGTCTTTCTTGTAGTGGGTCACAACAGGTATCAAGTTAAGTGACTGGTTTGTGTTATTTTATTCGCCTCATAATACTGGAAGCACTATGACTTGCCTTCATGGTATTGTTCTTCAGGATGCCTCCACCAAAGTGGCGCTTATTTCAAAACTTAAGTGACCTATATGCCGCAACCATGCGGCTTTGTCTTTATTACAAGGATGTTCACCAAAATCTCAAAACTCAAGCATCTTTTATAATCTAAAAGGACTTGTTCTCCCACCTGAACTTGTTTGCTCGATATCAGTGTTTTCTTTCGGTCATTGTTATTATAGTGGACAAGTTAAAGCTCCAATAAGCTTTGAGAGTGTTGCATCATTATGAGAGTGGCAGCCCATGTTACAAGATGTTGAAGGAATTTGCTGATAGAGATAATGAAAGTATTGTTTCTTGTCATTTTATTTCTTTATTAAAAGTATTTTTTGCACAGCTTTTTTGGGGGGGTTAGTCTTCACTCTTACCATTCACAACCTATGCACTCATTAGGTTACTTGGTAATTGAAAGATTTAAGTACTCTGACTTCTATCTATCTGTTGAAGTAAGGATGTAGCTGATTTTAGCAGAAGTGGCCAGCATACTGAGGAGATGTTTTTCTAGAAATTTTCAATTTTCTAGAAACGAAACATACACTTATGATTTACCTTCACAGGCCACATAAAAGGATGTTGTGAGCCAGTCCTGGCCCCCAGGCCTGGAGTTTGACACCTGTGATTTCAACCATTATTTTAACTGGGTGACATCATGTGCCCTGTTTGACACTTGTGATTGAGCCCATTATTTTAAGAGGTGTGCCCTGTGATTACGTCACAACCAGTTCAGGGTGCGCCCCTTTCCTTACCCAAATGTCAGCTGCCATAGGCTTGACTCCAGTTTACCCGCCCGCAAGTTGTGCAACGCTAATGAGTAAAGGCGGGATACAAGAAAGTACAGACGGACAAGGAGCAGCAAGTAGTCATTGCATATTAAAACAACGTTCCTTGCCCTTTAAAGGACTACGACCAGCTACAATCCAAGCTCCGCTAAGGAAACCTAAACTCCAAATAACCAATTTTTTTTTTTACATTTGTATTCACGCTTTTCTGATGGGTTTCAGTGACAATGAGAAAGCATTCAGTGAGTTAGCGTACTTAATGGAAGTGTCATTTCCTTTATATGCATTAATATTGATTGCTGTGATCAGATTAGTGCATCAAACATTGTGGCTAACAGCTGTCAATTCTTCAGAGGCCTCCCTTCATAGACACGGTCTTGGCTCAATTCCAATCAGTGCCATAAAGAGCATCTTAGCTGATCTAATAACCACTTGGTGAAAGGAGCCCGTCTCCATTTCAACATTTGCCGTGTGTTTATAACAGACAATCATGTTCGTACCATCTGAAATGAAATTATGGATGTGCCAAATAAACAGAAATTCCTTGTGATAATGCAATTTTCCACTCAACAAAGTAGGGAAACTCACATTAGTCCATTAGGGCTCAGCCGGCCATGATTGACCAGAGAGCGACTAATAATGGTCCATTTTGGAAATCTCTAGCCTCAAGTGTCCACGCTCACACACGCACACACAGACACACACAGTTCAAAGAAGTGGAGGGAGCTCATTCTTGTGTATATCTGTCACAATGTCCAAACAAAGATGAGGACAAAGACACATCATATTTATTTTGTGCCAGGAAGAGAGGAATTACTGCAAGTATGTTTTATGCCTTGTTTCTTATCATGACTCATTTAAGCAAAGCAAACAAGAGACAGCTGTCATAGCATTGGGTTTATAACCAAAAGGGCAAAAAATAGCTTATGCTGCTATACAGGTGCTACTGGAAAAGCACCTCATGTTACTGCAATACTTATTTACAATAAATTATGTTCTCCACCTAAGCGTGTAATTTTTGTTTTGTTACCTGTGCTCTACGGCTTGCGTGTTTTTTTGGGGTTTGCTTGCGTGACGTTTACAATACAAGTCGGAGGGCACTGACGTTAAGGTCAGTCGACAGCAGAGGGCGGTCAATTGTCAAATAGCCTGTTGGCCCTCTGAGATGGATGAAAACGGGTGGATTCATCTGCGAAAGTTTTCTTCCACCAACACAATCAGAATATTGTGCTTAAAATAGTGGGGGCACATGGAATATATTGCAATGTTTTTTCTCATTTTAGTTCTCTTTTAACTTAGAATAACTGTAGCTTATCTTTATTTTTTCCAACACTGAATCCGAACGGTTCGGTGAGTTGAAGTTTTGTCGTACAATTGTGGTTTGGTTCATGTAGTGTGTTAGAAAATCGGGTGGCTCGTTGAGTGATTCTTGATGTTGTGTAAGAGTTTGTTCTTCTGCATGTATCTTGGGAGTTAATAATTAAAAACAAGATTTAACTATTAATGTTTCCCTTCTGAGTTTCATGACTAGAAACGCCTCTAACAAAGTTCCAACCAAAAGGGCAAAATCCTGCGGGCTTTGCTCTTGAGTGTTTACTTCTTGATTTGCTTATCATAAATATTCCGTAAAGTGCAGTCCGTCTTTACACAATTCCTGAAGCTTATTGAACAAAGGATCCACAGTCACGAAAAGGCTTAATGATTGGTGGGAAGAGCAAAAAGGTTCTGTTGTGTCAAACGGGCTGATCAGCAGCGGCCAGAGAATGGGCTCCAGAATCGCAGGAGCGTTTCATAACTTCTTTGATGGACATTTGGCTGCTGGGGCTCGGAGCGAGGGACGCTTCCATCTGAGCCTCTATCTGAGCCTCTGACACCTAAAGACGTGGGTGTGTCAAAAGTTACAAAACGCAGATGATTACAGGTGATTGTGAGCTCAATGTCATGCTTGCTTTTACCTCTTCAAATTTCTTGGCTTTGTATTGCTTTGCTCCTTTGAGGAAGTTCAGCAGGATGAGGTCACAAAGAACCGTACCCTGCCAAAAACAGAAACTCAAGTGAAGATAATGGCAACAATGAAGAAAAAGCATGATCATTTGCATGATTTGGAAACTTACAAGTCCAATGGAAGTGAAGGCAGCGACCACGTTGATTAATGTTGGGATCATGTCAAACTTTCCCGCCTAAAATCAGAAAATAAGGAAATCAAAGTCTTGCAAAGTTTTAACAATTGTGACTATAATTTCTAGGACTGCTGAGGGGCACACAAATAATCTCGGGGACCATAATAAGGACATTTTCTTCTGTCAACATCAGTTCTTCACTACTTCAAACCACGGTGATCAACTGACTCACTTTACCGGTGACCATGACATCAAAGCGGATGGCGAAAGCTTTGTGCAATGTCCGATATTCAGTACCGTTGGGCGTCTTAAAGTATTTGGCAAACCTACGTAAAGAGAAAGCGGACATCTGTCAGAAAAGGGAATGAAAGGGAGCGGGATGAGCCAATGAGCAATTTACCGGAAGTTGAAACCTTGGGAGATGGCGTTTTTGGCAAAAGGAGCATCCAGTCGGGTAAAGGAATACTTGGGCACGCAATATTCAATGTCCAGGTCGAGATTACACTTCCACTCGATATTTATTCCAATTTCACCACCCTGGAAAAGGAGGCCGGACATAAATGCTGCTTTTAATGAAATCATGAGAGGCAGAGAATTGAGACACAACACAAGACAAACACTGCGGGTAAGTTCATCTTAATACATGAAATATGGCATAAAACGTTATCAATGTTAAATGTGGAGGAAAGTAATTTTCAGAAAGCAATCGCAGGGAGAGCATGCAAACTCCACGCAGGAAGGCCGGAGTCCAGATTGAAACCCCAACAAACCACATTTTCACTGCGCTTAATTTGACCCCAGAAAAATAAAACAATAAATGAATCTGAGGAAGACCTGTGTAGCCAGGCTGGTCACATTCTGTCCAGTGTATTTCAAAATGTCGCCCACAGCAAAGATGGGACAGAAGGGGTTGGTGTCGGGGTTGTATTTACACCTCTTTATATCATCAGACGTCATGTTGGATGGGAAATTTCCTCTGGGGGAGAAATGCTCCAGTCGGTTAGGATGTCAAAAGTCATATAAGTGTACGACAAAGGAGCGCAACCTACCTGGTGATGTTGAAGAGAGGGAAACGGATGCTGTTCTTGATGAAGATGGTGAAGTGTTTCACGTCCTCCATTGCTTCACTACAGGAGCATGAGGACAGAAGGAGGATGAGAAGAGAGCAAAGCGTACCTTCCAGCACATTCGAGAGATATGTCTCACACTTGAATCCTGTCGTTCTCAACGGGACACCATCCCTCCACCTCACACTGACCTTTGGACTCGTTACCGTTGTGAAGACAAAAACCAGTAATCTTCCCTGGCGCATCAGAGAGGGGGGAAGTTGAGGGATTAGTGAAGGGAGACTACTGTAGCCTACGTTCAAATCTTGCTAGTGGTTTTAAAAGTGCAACAAAAAACTTTAAAACCAAAAGCGTTTTATTTGTGCAAGAATTTGAGGCTGGAACAATTTCATGTCCCTAATTTCCCAAGGGAAATTCGTTTTAAAATGAACTTTGAAAGCCAACCGGCATCACAGAACCGATTGGGCTTGACTTTGGAGGTTCTGCTGTCATCATTTCTACAAAAAGGAAATGTCCTTTTACCGTTTGTAAGGATGGAATCAATATGCTGCTCACAGTCGTCGTGTGTGTCACAGCTGTACCTCTTCCCGTTCTGAAACATGATGACATTATGAAAACTTGAATGAGAAGAAGCTTTGGAACCAACTCTAGAACTTCATCAAGAAAAATTTGTTGACCAGTGTTTTTCTACAAACTACAGATTCATGAGACATCACCTGTAGAACAATGCCGTGAATAGACAGAATTCAAAAAAAGTTGTGTTACGTGATACACTCGATTCCCTGTTTGGGTTCATCGCACAATTTGTGGCTTCTAAAGAGTATCATGAATGCAAAATATAAAACACCACAATGGTAAAACTAATTATTGCCTCACCTCTCCACATTTTCCTTGGAACTGATTCTCCGTGATGATAAATTTAGTCATGATGCAGAACACAGCTGCACCCTGCACACACACACACACACACACACACACACACACACACACACACACACACACACACACACACACACACACACACACACACACACACACACACACGCCAATTAGAATACTTGACGAGGTAACAAACATTTTGCCTTTGCAAAAAAAAGTCAAACTCGTCATACCTGTTGGGGGAAGACGTAGTCGGCCACATCCATGGTGCGATTTTGATGGTAGCCGAAGCCCTTCACTTTAGTCATGACGGATGACTCTATGCCGGTGTCGGACACCTGGTAGGCTTTCTCGCGGATAAACACCCAGCTGCATGGAGTGTTTAGAATCAATGTTTCAAAGCTACCACTACCATAACTACATTACTGATAGTCAACTGTCACAAACTTTGACTGATTCAAAAAAAAAATTGATACAATAATGAGACCTTTCTTCTGTGCTTTTCAATGTGGCCAAAGAAATCTTGCATACATTTACTCTGTCAAAGACGTATTTAGAATCATGTAGTATAATAATAATGTAAGCCGAACAGGAAGAGTGATTTTTACCTTATCGTCACAATATCAATTTCAAGAAATAGCAAGGAGCTCGTGAAAAGTGTTTTTTTTCGGTCCAGGGTAGCAGTTGTGTTAATTGGCAAAAGTTTAATCAAGGTAACGAGACAATTCTTGTCTGATCATTTTTTTCTTTGTTTCTAAAAACATTTTAAATTTAAGCAATTATGTCATAGTTGGCAAGTAAAAAGAAATGCTAGTTTGCAAATATTATTTTTAAACACGAAATATCATTGCCTGCCCCCAATCACTCACCCAATGAAGTAAGCGATGATGAAGACTTGCACGACTCTGTTGATGATGCCCACAGACCAGCTCTTGACCACCACAGATTTGGTGGTCTCGTAGGTGAAAAAGTCCGTAACCCAGCCCCACACCATGGTGGTCTTGCTGGAAACCAACCCTCACTTCTCAATGGAAAATTTCTGTGGAAAAGATGGAGGGAACTGGCTCGCTATAAAGGGACTTCTCGTTTAAGACTAACCTAGGCTCATCTGAAATTTATTGAAGATGTGGCTGATGGTTGTCCCACTTCTTCTGCCACTCCATCGCTGGACCTCCCCTTCCTCTGTGCAAATGAGGGGATGAAAGTATCCCTCCCTCTTTGTCCTCATTCTCATTTACCATTCACCACAAACCCCCGATGCCAGTGTATGCATTTGCACAACAGACAACAGACTTTGTTCAATAGGTTTCACATAATAATAATAATAATAATAATAGAGTGCCCTTTCTTGTGGGCAGCCTTGTGCCACCATCATGTTGTCCGAGAAACATTTGAAAATAATCCACATGGATTATTACATGGTTGAATTATTTTGGCAAAGGTGTTCAATAACACACTTTTTCCTCGAATTTTAAAAAGTAAATAGGAACAAACCTTTTGTGTACATCTTTGAGTTTTGCTTATAAAAAAAATGGAGAGGGGGGATCAGAAATATCTTTTCATTTTTGTTCATTTTATATATTCATTTACACTCCATTTATGATAATAATAATAATAATAACAATACACTAGTGCTGCTACTTGAACTATCAATAATGAAACACTTGATGATAAAAAATAGGGGATAGTCATCATAATCAGACAGGAATCAGTCGACATCAAAAATGTTGAACATATTTTTTATGATTGATCATTGTTTTGAACCCTCATCAAAACTATTCCAGTCACATCATGAACAATACAACTGAACTGAATACATACTAAAGGCTGGGCCATACCTAGGCAACGATGAGACACAGAGGCCAGGACAGTGACTGGGAGTGTATGGTGTTGAAATTGGCGTAGGAAGGTGAGAAATATTCCCATTGCTAACTTCTTTCCTTCCCTTGAACTTGTTATAGCACTAAAGGCCCAGAAAACCAGCCTGGTTGGTGATGTGCAAACCTTACTGTCTATCGATGCAAGCCAAGGAAAAATGTCTCCATACCAAGCATTGTCCAACATCGGAAGTGGCGGCAAGGCTAAACCAGAGACTGTTACATATTTCAACTGAACCAATGTTGGAGTAGATGTGCTTGATTAAATGGCAAGGGAAAATTCAATCAAAGTACCTGGACATGGCTGCCATAAATGCTTCAATTTAGAAATGCACCAGTGAGATGTTGGAGTTGAAAGGTGCGGGTTACTTGTGGTGACTTGTGAGCCATACACAAAACAGCATAACATCATAACAGTAGAGTTATAAAGGTCAAGCTGCTGAGCTGGCTCTTAGCCATCACAGCATTTTGGGATATTATTTAATTTTCATTGGCAAAGTCTAATCATAACACCAATCGGTATTGAAAGCGAGATGCGTTTAGTTCTTTGTCATTTTCACAGAGAAAATGGTTGCAGTTCAAGTTTTCAACTTTATACTTGTAATTGCAGAAGAGTTACTATGTTACGTCAGTTGAATATATAATAAATTATAGTTTTCATTTGTTGGCCTGATGTGTTTTTACTTAATCCAGCAAATTATTTGTCGATCTTTTGAATACAAATCAAATATTTTACAAAACCAAAATGAATGACTGCTATGGTCATTCTAGTAGTTGTAGAATTCTGGGAGACCGAGTGTTAAACATCACATCAAGTACAAATCAAATCAATTGGATTCCAAGCCCCTCATTCTAAATGCATTTCAAAGTGTAGCATAATTGGCAATAAGAGCGACATACGATAGGACCACTTCTCAATACACTTGGCAGCATTAATGCTTGAGATAATGCGGTCACGCAATGACAGTGTATGTGTGTGTGTGTGTTCAATTGGAGCGTGTCATTTCTTAAGTGGATCCATTATGTTTGTGGTCACTTCATTGTAATGTGATCCATGACCAAATACATGTTCATGCTTGGCCGTTCACGGATGGCCGAGATCCCAAATGGAGACGACTAGACTTCCTGTTATAGATGGAGTGGAACCTATTGTATTACATTGATGCAAATAATGCGTTTGTTTTTAGCCCGGCTGAAAATGAAGGTGGTATGTCTTCTTTGGTAATGAGGAAAGCCATTGTGCTCGTGCAACTTCTGACTGCCTACACATTGATGGAAAGAAATGCTGTGGTCTAAAAATCAGAGTGAAACATTCAACGTAAGGGGAATTTGGGCCATAATTGCCAATTTTGAACAAAAATTATTTGGAATGGTAGTACATGATTAAGTTGCAATGTAACATCTTTATGCTACAAGAATATCATTATATGAGATACTAGTTGAAATATGAAGGGAATAAAGTCACATTTTTCCACAAAAAAAACCTTTACATTAAGATTAAAAAAGTTTCAATGTCATGTGAAAACGTTCTGATATGAGAAAAATGTGGTAGGTGACCCAAAAAAAACAATCAAAAAAAAATATTGTACTTTCAGAATGTTTTTCAGTTACTCTAAACATTTTTTTTATTTCATGCTATCAGAGTCCTAAGAATTTTATCTGTTCAAGCAAAAATATGTTCTGATTGCATTTGTCCTCCATGGAGCAGATTGCTATCTTTGTGTTGAATTTTAAAAATTGCCTTAACTTTAGCAAACAATCACATTTTCTGCCACACTTCAGCCTAAACCAGAAAGTGAATCAGAATTAGTTTGTGTTTTCTGCACTGTCAATCTGAAATGTCCTCTTTTTGAATAAAAAAAAAAAACCTCAGCAATCAAAACATTAATATTGAAAGACTGCACCAGACACTTGTGCAGCCCAGCTTTACAATCTCTCAAATATGGATTGACTTTCTTCTAAAATGAGCCATAAAAGTGGAGGACAGCGGAAGTGACAATGTGATTATGTGACAACATTCTGCCAAACGGATGATGAACAGGAGGAGACCACTCAGGGATCAGCCAACAGGAAGTGCAGGGAGAGCAACTCATCACGGAAATTGGAGTCAAGAGTGCGGGGAGGCCAACCACACGCGCAGGGAGCATCTTAAAAACCAAGCTCTTGAACCTCGAAAAAAAAAAAAAAAGCTGCCTTTTAACAAACCTCCATATACTTAAGCATCATCAGCCTCTCGTTTGAAACAAAATTTCTCCGACTTCCCGCCAATAGAGCACACTCGCAAACCGCCTGCCTGGTTAATTTGGCCTGATGCACAACGCCACAGTGCAATGAATCCCGCGGGAGTTTTTCAAAGGGGTGGACCTACAGTAAGAGCTTTTTGTAATGGGGGAGAGGTCATCTCAAGATGTCAATTACCCAGATGCATTGTTAGTGCGGTGTATGGAGGAAAGTGAATGGGAATCCCAAATGTGGCAGAAAAGCCCAAACGTGGTTCACTTTGGAAAGAATGCAAAACAACCGCCAAGTATCCATTGCACTTGTCCTTATCAGGGTCACAGCTGAGCTGGAGCCTATCCTGAGGAAGTACAGGAGAAAACATGGAAACTCCTCAAAAATGCCAAGTCGTGCCACCTGACGATGTGCATAAAGATTCTGAGCTCAAATGACTGTATTTTATTCTACCCAGAATTGCTTGCATTGTTCTTTCGTTGGTGTAGAAGCGCAATGCATCATAATGAGAATTGGCTTGAATACCTTTTTCGTCGTATCTAGCTTGATTAGATTAAAAACTAAACACTCACTCTCTGGCAAATTGAATTTGAAAGGGAACGTGGGTTGACTTAATGCTTCAAGAGACAATGTTTACATTTGAAGGTTGGAAGTAACATTGATATCAAAGAGCACGTCAATACTGTATAGTGTCTATAGTACGAGCCCACGCAATATTACCGAGATCAGTTAAGGCTCACGGAACATGCGTGTTGGTGACTGATTGGTCAATTAAAGAGATTAGCTGTCATTTCCTGCCATGTGTTTCATTGATTTGAATTGAATTACAAGCAACCATAAAACTACAATTCATCTGTAAAAATTTGATGCTGGAAGCAAATATACACCTAAAGAACATGGATTTTTACTTTTTTTTTTATTAAAAAGTAGTTTTATTCAATCCTAGAAACATGACAATGGAATCTGAACTAATAACTGCACTATTAAGCGCTACAAAACTATAGTAAGTATACACATGGAACACCAAAAGGAGGAAAAAAAAACCCCAAAAAAACAATCAGCATAAAATATGTCAAGACTAAGCTTTGAGGAAAGATGTCAGTGATGGAGAGTTGGTGATGCTGTGCTAAATTTAAAGCAAAACTTACAATTTTGGTGATTTGTATTGTTTTCAGTCCGATTGAGAGAACTCAAGATGAAAAGTGTAAATGCCTGGTCCTTGAGTGAGAGATATTCTATGCCAGTGTGTGTGTACGTGTGTGTACGTGTGTGTGTGTGTGTGTGTGTGTGTGTGTGTGCGTGTGTTTAGTCAGACTCTTCCTCTGAGCTCGCAGGTGTGGATGCAGCCTCCTCTTCCTCCTCTTCTGATTCCTGGTTCAAAAACAAATGTTAAGTTAGTTAATTTGTTTTATATCAATGGCCAAGAAGTGTCCATGCATCCATGATCCAAAACGCTTTGTCCTTACAAGGTGCTTTTCTCAAGCAATAATTGACAATACACAGGAACCTTGAGATACATGTGACTTACTAGTTTTTGGAGATAGGATTCATTGCTCAGACCATTTTTTGAGATGGGTTTGCAGTTTGGCACAAAATAAAATATTCTTCCAAAAAGCTGTTCATTGCCAATCCTAGTTAAAGTTTGCCCTCAAACTAACAGAAAATAATGACTACATATTTAAAACCATTACTTTACTGCTATGTTTGCTAGCTTAATGTTAGCACACATTGCAAAATTCAATACACAACAACAATATTAAAACATTCGCCCCCCCAACAATATTACTGTCATCTAACAGAGTAACGTATCGGTAAGCCTTTTTTCCTTTGGTCTGTATTAGTGTATTATGCTGTACTTTTCCCCGATGGCTAAGGTGTGGACACCAGAAGGGCTGGAATGTCTGACTGGCTTTGTGAGTCATTACAATAGGAAAAGATTTGACATTCAGACTTCTAAGCTTGGTCACCGTACGAATTCAACAGGTAAGTCGAAGCACAAATGGACTTCAGTGAGAGGCGGAACGAGTTCAATTTGTGAACCCAAGCGCCGCACAGTGCGACTGGCCAAGTTGATGTTTGCTTAACTGGATTTTGTTTCGGCTTCATGGACGGATTACTCAGAAGCGATTTGGAACTTGAGACGATGAAGATGTTGCACAGTGATTTTTCTTGTTGTTGACCGCAGAGATTGGCGGTAGGCTTGGAGGAAGTGAAAGAAAGCCACAGAAGAAGTAGATAACATAATGCATCTTCGTCATCTCGGCTCATGCCCACCTCCTTCTTCTTCTTCTTCTTCTTCCTGGATTTGCTCTTGTGGTCCGAGTCGGAGGAGCTCTCGCTGGTCTCGATGAACTCTTTGCTCTTGAAGCTCTCGTTGCCGCCACTGCGCTCCCTCTCCTTGTCTCCTCCAGAGGACTTGGACTTCTTGTCCTCCCTTTTGCCTCCAGACTTCTTGGCCTCCCTGAAGGGTCAGATGAGGAAACATTAGAGAGGGTAGCCTGACCGTACGTAATAAGTCATGTGAGGTTATGAGTCTTACCTCTTAGAAATGGAAGAGTCACCTCCACCGCTTTCCTTGTACTCCTTCTTTGCGATGTCGTATTGCCTCTTGGCTTCTCCTGCCTTGGTTTCCCACTCCTGAAGAAGGGAGAACATTGACGCAGAACACGACAGAATGTGATGTCAAGCAGAATAGGGTGGCAGCTATTGAATATTTTTGAATTATTCTACAATGGATAGGAATTGGTTTGGCATTATTAAACACATTGCCAAACACGTGGGAGCACGCATCCTCGCGTTCTACGAACGTATCTGTGACTGAGCGCGAATGGCGTGAAAATACGCCTGACGAGGTGGGTGACGCGCAAGAAAAATCGTGTTTACCAGGATCATTTTAGCTTCAACTTTTCAAGCCTGAGCGAGAAAATGGTTTTGTTTTATGATTTGACCAAACTAAACCAAAATCACAGTGCAGTCAGCGTATCCGTGGTCCTCCTCATCCCTCACCTCTTTCTCGTCTTTGCCCAGCTGCCTCCACAATTCACCAGCCTTCTTGGAGATCTCTGTGACAGAGATTCCGGGGTTGTCCGATTTGATTTTCTCACGGCTAGATTTGAGCCACAGCATGTAGGCACTCATCGGCCGCTTGGGGCCACCTTTGTCCTTCTGCTTCCTCTGTGGTGGTTTGAGAAAAAAAAAAAATCATGAAACTGCTGTTCAAAAGGGTCAGCGCCATCACATTTTGCAGGATTCCATCTTCTTGCTTCTCACCTCTTTGCGTGGCTTCCTTTCCTTTTTCTCCCTCACCACTTTGGGCTTTTCAACTTTTTGCTTCTTCTTTGGATTGTCATCTTCACTCCCGTCGCCTTCGTCGCTGCTGTCACTGGCCGACGCCTTGCTGTCGTACCTGAGGGCGGAGGGGAAAAACGTTATGTCTTCACGGTGAAAAGAGCAAAAAGTGTTTCCAGGAGTCGAGGTTTTCCTTACTCCTCTGCGATGTCGTCATCCTCCTCACCAGGGTTGAAAGACTCATCTAAAGAAAGAAAAGGCAAACTTAGTATTCTAAACACAAAGTGTCAACATCCGTGTCATAAAGTGGCCGGTGGGAATATTTATTGACTTCTGCTCAAAACAATCTATAAAAAGTTATCCTGCACACACAAATAAATCATTACAATTTAAATAGAACTGGCTCTCACCAAGCCCGTGAACAAATTTGCCGCTCCTGCTCTAAACATGTACTCGTCAACTCACCGCTGCCGCTGTCGGAATCATCGCTGTCGTTGCCCTCCTCTCTGATCTTGCCCTCGGCCTTCATGCGCTCCAAGTAGGCGTCGTGTTTGTCCTCGTCAGAGTCGCTGTACTCGTCGATGTTCCCCTTCATTCCCTGGAAAGAAAGTACCTGGTTAGGAAACAAATGCTTTTAAAAGAGCCTGCCTACACAAGCCACCGTCCCCACGGAAGCGCTCAAGTTCAAAAGAGAGAAGAGTTTTCAGTCAATGAGATCAATTCTGTCACTATAGCATTCTTCAGCAAAAAAAGCCCCCATTGATTTTCCAGCCAGCATTGTTTGTGCATCAAAACTTGAAATGTGTGTGTGTGTGTGTGTGTGTTTTTGGGGCTGTCTCCAACCACACTTGTGTTTGTGTTATTGCCACACCAACCCAACCAAACCCAGGCCACAAATCTGCACAATGCAAACCCCCACCCACATATTAGTTATATGCCACGCGCCCGCACCCGTCCAATGTTAGCCAAGAATCACTCGTTGAATTTCTCCCAATCCAAAAGAAATGTTTGCAACACACCCAACCACAATGTAAATTAACAACACGGGGCTGGCTTTTCGGGCAGCACGCCATGCAAGCATATAATCACGGCAACCACGGGACGAACATACGCACCTTTTTCTACACGAGCACGAGTACAAGGAGAAGGGAGGGCGACAAGTTTCATTAAGTGGGATTAGGATTGACATAAGGGTGTCTTGTATGAGATAGGGCGACTGTGTTACTACCTCTTTGAAACCTCTGTTCTTGATGTTGAGCTTCTTGGCGTTGACAAAGTCAAACAGCTTGCCGTACTCTTCCCTGGAGGGGGAGATGGAAGATGTTCGCCAATGTGAGGATGGTGAATGAAAAAAAAACGTAAGGAATATCAGGAAATGAGGGTTCTCAATGACAATGCTCTCACCATGTTGAGGATATTTGGATTTAAGGTGATTTAAAAATTCGTACTTTTACAAGCACGCTTGAATTGAACTTTTGAATGTACATGTCTACACGTTCAATGTCCGAGTATTACAATGGAGTGGATGATGGGGTCATCCTGAAATTTCAACCAAAAAACCCAGTACCTCCGACTTCTGGTGAGTAGGTTTGTTATTGAAGATGTGGTCTATTCTTGAGCGGTGAAATGACTCAGTATGAATAACACCATGGCGTCACCTCTCAATGTTGCTGAAGGTGTACTGGTTTCCTTGCTTGGTCTCAATCTCAAAATCAAAGGAACGAGTCGTGGTGGTGCCTCGGGCGAAGTTGACGCAGGAGATCTCCTCAAAGCGCAGGTGTACGGGGGGCTTGTGAACGTAGATGAAGCCCCTCTCCAAGGGATAGAGGAGACCCGAGGTTGCCTTGTAGGAGCAAGTGATGCACTGAGCACCAGAGTGGCTGGGCAGGAAGTGGCAGAGGTAAGATTACTTACGTGGGGGGGTCATCAAAAAAAATAAAATAAATAACATTACAAAGAAATGATTTTGGCATGATGAGGCATTAGGAGCATACCCCTGAAAGTTCCCGGGCACTGTGATCTTTCTGTTGACCAGAGCCTTCATCACCCTGCTGACCAGCTCATAGAGAGACCCTGACATGTTCTTGCTCAGTTTGCCCTCAAAGCGGCGCTCCACGTCATCCCTGATGAAAAGAACAAAAAAAAAAATACTGTCAACCAATAGAACTTTGCTTCCCCCCAGTGGGAAAAACTATTTAGAACGGCCGTGTGAACTGCAGGGCCAAAAAGGGTATCATGAGGACACATTTGATTGACTTCATGGAAACACTACTGCACAATTGAATGACCTGCAGTGTTAATTGTGCATTATGGTAATTGCAGTTTCCGGAGATACCGTGCAGTTCCTGTACATCAAGTGTCTCGTGAGTGTACTTGCAGCACATAAACTCACTCGCTCATGGTAAGGGAGAGGCTGATGTTTTCCTCTTTGGAGAAGAGCAGAATCAGGAAGTGGTATCGTGTCTGGCCCTGCTTGATGGGAGGATCCAGACTAATCTACACCAAATGACAAGAGGCGGGAAGGGAAGATGCATCATCGTCACACACAAAAAAAAAAAAAGCGATGTAAATATACAAAGAATTTGAAAGCAAAAAAAAAAGTCCACAAACCACAAAGAACATCTGCCTCTGGTCCTTGTGTGGCAGCAGGAATAGACGAAGGACGGTGGTGTAGGGAATCTTGTAGTCAAACGTCTTACCATGGAGGTGAAGGAAACTTGGGTAGATGCGAATGTCATATCTGGCCACATACACATAGCGTGTTTAATAGAGTTGCGAAGCGCCAAGGGTGGGAAAAAACATTTGATTTTTGAAAGTGACAGACGGAGGAGTCGTGTCATTTGTAGATTCCAGAACAGCGCTGGCTTTACTTTGCCCACCCACCGCTGATCTGAATGCCGCTTTGGGCTAGTGGGTGATTTTACCTTCCTCTGGGTGTAAGACACTGCAGCTCTTTGAAAATACACACAGCATCTCCCGTGGCCTGGATCACATCCGCCTTTGATAAGACATTCTGGGCAAAGGCCTGGAAAGAGGAAAACATTCGCTTTCAGCGCAGTGGCAAAATGGCTTCAATGAGGAAGCGGCGAGGGAAACGCCCTCTCACCTCCACAGGGTCCTGCCGCTCGTCCGCCTGACCGGGCGGGACGTAGAAGCGGACCTCCATGAGCGCGACCTCGGCGTCGTCGTTCTGGTGGAATTCCAGGGTGACTTCATTCTTGCCCGTGGCGCACTGTGACACGTTGGCTAGAGGGACCTCGAAGGCTGTCGTGTCATTCACGTCGAACGATAACAACGGCCCTGCAGTGGAAGATTTGATCGGAACTGATTCTCTTGAGAAAATTCTTTTGAGGTGTGCACATACACGCAAACTGAACTGAATTGAATAACGATTGCCGATTGGCGTGTTGTGTTTTTACCCGAAAACTTGGCCGTTCCCCAGTTCCACCCCTTCACACACATGTCCTTCTCTGTTAGCTCCATGTTGTAGTTTGCTTTGAAGAACTCTGAGATCTTCTCAAAGTCCTGATGCGGGGAGACAAACACAAAGAATTTGTAGTTCGGAAAACCCTGAAGTGATGCATGGGTCAAAGCTTAGCAAAACATTTCCTCACCAATGAGTAAAAAGTGCAGAAGGGCTCGGGGGGCTAATTAAATTGACGCTGTTCAAACCACGCCTATTGTTCGGGCCTCCCAGGACCACAGGAGGTGAACATAATCCATCGAACTACTTTGTCCTCCTCCTCTCAACATTGCCGCTGACAGACAGAGTTTATTTAGATTGCGGGCTCGCTTACAACCACACAACACACACACACATCCAGGCACTGTCCTCGTCACATGTGGAAGTGATTGTGGCACGCACGGAAGAACAGAATGAGACTCTGTGGGGAAGGGAGTTTACACACCTGGATATCTCCCTGTCTGCGTGCTTGATACTGCTAATTAGAGCCCGCATAATCAGTGTGTGTGTATATATACGTGTGTGTGTGCGTGTTTGTGTGTGAGAGGCTCCTCATCAGTCCATTTGTGACATTGTTTAAAAAAAGAGCACGTGTTTTAGTGGCGGGTGTTTCTCGTTGAGCTCAATGTGGACCGTTTTCTTCCATTGTACGCCACTGCGGTTGTTGTCCTAATAAACGCAAGACTTTCAACAAACACCACACAGAGTAGCCATGGTGTCTCCTAATTCTATTCTGCTCTTCAAACAAACTACATTCACGCACTGCTACAGGTTAGTTAGGTTAATTACTAATCGTAATAAGATTAGATAGGACTCCACAAATTTGGAACATCTACCAGTAGTCCTTCCATTTATATATGAATCCTTGGGTTTGTATATAAACCACCATTCCGATGATGTTACGACACGAGTCCTCGAGTAATTTCAGTGCCTTGGTTATGTTATGTTGGAAAAAATGTATTCTTTAAAAGGCGAGCTTGGTCCACAACAGAGCTGCTCGCAGGCACACGTTCAACATCTCGCTAAGGTTACCGTGTCCACACAGCCAGAGGGGCTAAACCTGCAGTCATTGACCAATTACTGACACTGTCGGAGGGATACTAAACAATGACATCACGCTCCGGTGCTTGGCGACGTGAGGATTTATCTCCGAAAAGTCGTCTGATTAACCCCAGGAGATGCTGCTCACACCACCTCGGGTTATACCAGAGCCTTCTTTCCACTCGTTTCCTGGCATCCTGACAATCTCTGTGCACGCACGGCAGCGAGCGAGAGGGAAAAGAAAAACACACAAGAAGATAAAAAAAAAAAAAAAACCCTTCTCCTCCACAGCAGTCTTAGCCAAATTGTTTCAGTGAACTGATATAAACACTGACTTACATGAGCCCATGATTACACTGTTTATGCAGCACATGTGCGAATGCCGCGCTCGCTCATTAATCCTATTAGGGCCTGACACACACACATACACACACACACATGCAGACTTTTCAACAACTCGTTCACATGGGGGCAGCACAGTGGCGCTTTGGTTAGCGCTGCTGCCTCGTAACTTGAATTCTAGGTCGGATTCTCATTGAGTTTCTTTTTTTTTTCTTTTTCTTTTTTTTACATTGTCCCGCCAGTCAAAATTTCACTCCTGATTTCTGCCGTCATGATACCAAAACGACTGATAAAAAAAAACAAAAAAAAAAACAGTTGAAATTGTTAGTTTGTGGAGCTTCAGACTGAATAAAGTATGCTACAGTCTACCAAGGTGTTGCATTTTCAACAAATACTGCCCGTATTTTCCACGAGTGACTAATAAAGAGCTTAAAGCAAGCACCCTTTCTGAGGAGAACTATTCGCTAACTATAGAAATGTGTAAAAGTAGTGCTGGTACTTAAAGTTGGTACTCGGTTGAAAGGGCCGGATGATTTCAGGAAAAGATTAAAAGGCGATTTTTCTGATTTGTCTGACAGATATTGCAATTTCAATTCACTTTTTTTTTTTTTCTAATTCAACTTCAGCACATTCATCAATCAAATATGCACCATCACATGTAACTACATAATAATTTGTTTGCGCAATTTCTTCATTGTCAATTTAAGAATGTGAAAAAGCACGCCTAGGTCTGTTGTCAAAGTAAGGTAATATTTATTCCAACATTTCACTATAGGCTTCCAGAGAGGAAACTATGCCAAGCATGAAAACAAAAACAACTGCCAGATCACTCCTCGAAATGTGGACGCAGAGCTCGTGGAAGTGATGTGCACGTGTCATACACTCACCGTGTCCCTGAAGCCGTCGTATTTGTAGGTGTGTCCCGCTCTGGTGCTCAGCTTGATTCCGTGACCTAAACACACACGTCGCCATTGAGCCTGGCTAAGTTCATCTGCCGGGATGCTGTCCACCCTTCCCGTCTTGCTGCTCTTGTACACCACATTTTGCTTGCTGAAGCGCAGCCGGCCGTCATTCTGCAGAGAAAGAAAAATGCACAGGCTCTTGTGAAAAAGTATTAACTTGTGTTTACCTGGCTTTGGAAGACTTGTTCAAACTTAAGCGTGCAGAAAATGTACAGTTTAGACATGTTGTTTGGATAAAATAACATGAATACATACACAATACATACATGTTAGTGAGGTAAATATTTAACAATATGTTCATTTTAAAATGAGCTAAAATAAGCTCCTCTCTGACAAGCAAACTTGTCTCAGTCAATATGCACCATCCATAGTTCCTTGACACCAATGTACTACTTTATACTAGACAGGCCTTTAAGCCGGAGCATGTAAAAAAAGAACACAAAGTTAGATTTGAGTGAATTTGTAGATATCCAGCAGACTTTTTGACAAAAACATTTTCTTTGTTAAAACAACTGTCCATCTTGTATATACTCAATGCTCTTGGAAAGAACAATTACTTTGCAACTAATGTATGAATCCATCAAAGAGGATAACATCCCACAGTCGAACATTTTAAGACCTCATTGCCAGCATGTCTCATACTTCAAATAAGGTTTATTTTAGGGTCACACAGAACATTGTCCATTTACAAGAGAATTTTTGATAGGGCACATACCCAGGAGCCTTTGACTTCCTGATAGATGTCGTTGAACTCCAGTGTGTCTGCCATCTTGACTACAGGCTGATGCTCTGCAGATACACAAATGGAATATAAATGAACTTGTTTTCATGTGCACGGTAAAGAACATTATGTAGATAAGAGCAGGAAGTACTAAGGGGGGGGAGATCACGTCATGTGCACACACTCAGGAGGAATGATTCTGTAAACTTGCAATGTTGCTCAAGTATCCAAATCTCAACCACTGCTTCATCCTACTTCATGAATAGTTTCACGTCAGCACTGTTTCTAAACATCATGTAGTGTTCCATTGGATAAAGTACACGGAACACGTTGAAGTTATGGCTACGACGTTTGGTAATGTCGCTCGCTGTCTGAGCTAACTTGAATTACACGAGGTGCGCTTCTTTGACGATATTGCATTGCGTTGCAGTCAGAAAGCCTGCAGCCATTATGTGAGTTCAAGCAAACGGGATCAAGCACCGCCCCGTTTAGACACCACACACTTCACAACGAGCGCTGCGAGCAAGCAATGCCAGTGTAAGGAAACAAAGTGATGGCATGCTGAATTAAATTGCGAATGGAAACGGAATAAAGGGACAGATAAAACACGTCTTGTTACTTACAGATATTAAAGGCTTGCCTACAGATAACCATTAACACAGTGGGAAAACTTTAAAGCCCTACTGTCAATATGATGAGGAGGTTCGCCTGTTTCCCGCGTGTAGCACGGGCGCTAACCCCACGTCACAGGAAGCACTTTACGATCTTCGGGACTACTTCCGGTATTGCGACGAAACGCACGCTCTAAAATCTAAATATATTTATTAAATTCTGATGCAAATGCCATTTTTTCACTGTGAATTTCCAAATTCGGCCAGTTACTTTGTTAACGTAAATTGTTTTGTTTTTGTTTTTAGGCGCTCTATGGCCCAGTGATGCAGTGATTACTTTCTACCTTTAGATGTCGCTAAACCCATCTAATGTAAATAGACTGCCATGTTCAAGTGGAAAACGCTTCACGTTTTTTTCCCCCCAATAAAATTGGAGGCACGTTTTATTTAAAGGAATTCACGAAATTATAATGATGATCAAGATTTGAAGTCGTTTGACAGATACAACGATATGTGCAGATCCAAGAATCAATTACAACTTGGGGGATGAAATAAAACAGATTTTAATGAGTGATTCCCCTCAATATACTGTTAATATTTGTGCCATTCATAAATTAAATAGAGGAAAGAAATTCAAACAGCACATAAAAAATGCGAACGGAAACCTAGAAAAACCAAGGCAGAGTTGACACGTTCCATGCAGCTCCAATAGTACTTATTCTATCATTTAATTCTCGTTATGTCAAAGAAATGCATCTTCCCAAGTTGTTTCCTTCCCATATTTACATAAACTCTCTGACACATTTAGTGTGTTTCTTTTTGGGAGGTCTGCACGGGGGCTGGCTTGTTTTCCAGCATGATTATAATCAGTGCACATAGTTTGTCCATCTACGTTCTGCAATCCAAACCGAGCGGCCGGCGCTTGAGGACTCTTTGGGAATATATATCCTTGAGTTAACTGCATGGGATGGGATGGGAGTATTTGAGGCCTCGTCGGGGACACACTTTGCAGTTCATTGAGAATTCAAGACGAATCAGACCTATACGATCAAAATCACTCCTGTATGACAGTTGTTAAAATCATTATAACTGTTTTATTAAAAAAAAAAAAAAACAGACAAAATGAGGACATTTCGACATTTAAAAAAAATAATCGAATCAATTTATTCCTGCATTGTGGTGTTGCAGCCTTTTAAAAATCAATTTAATGTACTTATTTTTAAAAAATTGAGCTGTGAGCTGCTCATCGATTATCAAATTCCACTTAACTGGTCTGAAAGGTATTATTTATACAAATAATTTGGTCATCTATCAATGTCTACTTTTCGTCACATTTTGTTTCGTGGTTTTCTTTGAGAAGATATATGTGCTTTGGATCGATGGGAAAACACTGTTGGAGAATAATTATGCGTTGTCATTTATTTTCTCTGCTGTTTGTGCATGTATTTCATTATGTCTTATGTTTTTCATTAAATGTGCCTTTTAATGATAGATTGATGTCACGTCATTTCATTTTTTCCCACTTCAGCATCTACAGCTATATTATGGCCAATACAGACAGAAGAAGAAAATTGATAGATTGGGTTCATTCAGACAAGAATGAACTTGAATTCGCAACTCGAACACTTGTCAACCTTTTTATTGGATTAATACAACAAAATATTTGAAAACAGATTTTTTTTTTAAAGTGGAGGATGCTGGAGCACGGAGACATCAAACAACCTCAAGTCAGCGTGCGTAAAGGCTGATGACGCGTGCGTGCATGAAGACGGAGATGAGTTGAGACAAGTCCCGTGGTTCCGGGGCGAGCAGTGATGCGTCAAGCCGGTGAATCAGCCGTCGGGATAAAAAGAAGAAAAGGAGAAAAAAAGTCGGGAATCGGGGATGAAAAGGGGGAGGAAAGGAGGAGAACAAGGAGGAGGGAAGAGAAGGAGGATACAAAAAGCCTTCGTCGCCTCGGAGAGTGTCACACGGATCACAGAAGTCCGAGCATATGCTCCATCCTGACAAGCTTCTACTTCGGAGCATTTAAAGATCTGCTTTGGACCTCTGCCGTTCGCAACCTTTGCTTCAGAGGAAAAAAAACCAAAGCGAGAGAACATCTTCAAGGGCTCCTCAGCTGATTGATGAACTTCTGAGTACTGCATGGAAATAAAGGATTTCGAGAAAGAAAAATGACATATTGCACAGGTAAGTAGGCCTACGGAACTGGAACCATTCTGCTATTTATTTGGAAACATGTATTTTCTTCTTATTTCACACCTGTCGTCTCTACATTAAGAACTCATATTTTATATTAAAAGGTATAAAGGTGTTCATTTTGCTGCATTCCAACATAATTGCCAAAGTCGTTTTTAAAACAAATTTTAAAAAAGAAAAATCAACACAGTTGCCTCAATTACATTTTTGGGTTTAACATGAACTGGATGACTTAGAATATAACAGACATAACTGATATTTTTTTTTTATTGTGAAAGTGACAAAGGAAATTATGATAGTCATGGACATCTGTGATTTTTTTCCCTCCCATTTTTCTGACCATTATCCCAATTTAACTACTCACCAGAAATGACTCAAAAAGGAAAGAAAGGAAAAAAGGAACATTTAATGAACATATTCTCAACGTGTTTAAAAAGTAAATTCTATATTGAAATGGAGAAATTTCAAGAAATGAAATAAAATACCAACACGCCTAATTCTTAGCCATAGTCTTCATTTTACGCAGAAGAAGGAGAACGTGTGTTTCCAGTGCTTGTGAATAATCATTAAAATGATACATAGTTAAACAAACCCAAAGGTTTAGGGGTCACAGCAGGCTTTAAGCGCTTGTCTCGTTAGCTGTCACTGATATGTGAAAGTTCATGATTCATGTTAGTCACACACGCCACTCACACACACACACGCAAACGCACACATAGACACAAACACACACACACTCGCATGCACGCATGCAGGCACGCACACACACACATATTTTCAATCCCTTTTACAAAGAAGTCTGTCCTCCGGCGCTTAAACAAACAATACAGGCATAAACACAAAATGTATTATTGTGATGGTTGAGTGGATGAGTTTGAGTGAACACACACACACACACACACACACGCGATGCTATTTGATTGGCCTGCACGATATCAAGCAGTAACGGAAGGGTTAATTCCAAGCAGACTCCCCACTGAAACAAGTCCACAGCACCCACAGGGGAAGCGAGAGCAGCGGGAAGAAAGGGGGGGGATCATATAAAATGAGTCGGTCACGCTTTGAACAGTTACACATGCTGTTTACATTTTTGCCAAATTAACATGGCCCCTCGGCGTAGAAAAAAAACTTACCGCAGCCCCCCTTTCAGATCCTCTCCTCCTCCCTCTGTCTGTCCTGCAACACTACTGCAAGTCAACATACAGTATCCTACAAATGTTAAGTAGCTGTCACATGCACAAGTGGATCATTTGGATCTATTTCAGGAATTTATTGCAGAAGAATTTGAGCTAACATTCTCAATTTGATAGCTGTATGACACATTAAACTGTCTTTAACGCAATTGGTAATAAAAGCGTCAAAGGGAAACATTCTTGCAGATTATGTTCTCAGTTAATAGATTCATTGTTTCCTTTAGAATGCATCAAAAGGGCACAAACAGGAAAAAAAACGACTAACTTTTCCCAGTTGCGTGTCTTCCAAAACATTGTAGTCACATTATTAAAACAACATGAAAAAGAATTATCTTTCAATCCTAAAGTTAAAACTTGAAGATTTAAAATGTCTTTGATTACTTACTAAGTCGTTTTTACATATTTTCACAAACAAAGCGGTGTGTGTGTGTGTGTGGGGGGGGGGGGGGGGGGGTTGAACTATTGTACTATTGTAAATATGAATTAACCTCGGAGGGGCTGTTATGACAAGTCCAAAAACATGTATTCCACAAATGCGTTTGATGAAAATATACTTGACGGCTACATCGTTTCCCCCCACTAAATAGAAAACGTTATAAAAACTGGTATGAAAAAGTTTCCCCACCCGTGATCTAAAGTAGGGGGGGAGTGGATGGGGGGGGGTTCTGAAAAAGAGGAAGCAAGCAATGAAAGATGAGGATGGAAGCAACAAGTGGAGCCAATTAGTGAAAGGAAAACAGAGTGAAGGCAATTAAGCCGAAGCCTTAGCCAAGTTTCACTTTTCACTGAGATTTTGGAAGAAAATCCAGAGCGGGGAAAGGCAGAAATTGACAGGCTGTGTGAATAAAAGTGACTATCAAAGTAGATTAGGGGTGGTGCAGTCAAAAGTGGAAATCAACACAGATGCTCATGTTTGACAGGCTGCTAGTGAATCCGGTGTGGGAGAGTGGACCTGTGAAATGTACGTGACGACACACTGATTTGGTTATACGGATTCTTCAGCCTGCGTGTGCGCTGCCTTGGATGCATATGTGTGTGTCTACGCCTGCTCGTTTGTGTGTGTTGAGTTAGTGAAGGAATGCGCGTTTGATTGGCTACAGGCTGCTCATAAATCTGGCCTCTAACTGTACACACACACACACACACACACATATGCACATACACACACACACCGCACTGACCCCGACCCACGACTGTCACCCGTACTAACCCTTCCAATGGCTTCACGTGTGATGTTAAATTAGCCTTTAAAACAACAACAACAACAATAACATGTGTCACGAATTGACTTCAGACAAGTTCTGGTATTATTGCAACCATGACAACTAACCTATGCCATATCAAATTTGACCTCAAGTCCTCATGGGATTGGCCGGAATCGACTTTGTGTTTTGAATATAGTGCGAACTCTGACAAAGCAGTGAGGTTGTTTTCTCACAGGTATGTTTCAGATAAAGTGTGACTGCCAAGGTTAAACACAGAGCAAACTCACACGCGTCGTGAACTTGAGATATCGTTCTTCTGTTTGCGTTTGAATCAAACCGCGTTACATTTGAAAAAATATATTTTTGCATCTGATTTTATCTGCTGGAAAAAAAAAGATCACATGCCACTTTATCAATAAAAATGTTATGTAGATAATTGTTTCTGATGCATTTTAATTCTATCAATTTATATCTAAATATTTTTGGGACAATTGGCTGTGTGCACCTGAATTTCCTCTCTTGGGATGATTGAAGTATTTTGTTTGATTTTTTTTCATTGCTATACAGGATAGTTCCCTTGAGATGCATCATCCCATTTTCAAGGGCGTCCTTTAAACACATACAAATAATAACAATATACAATTAAAACAGCAAACAATACAAATATACAAAATACATTTTTAAGATGAATCCACAACTTAATGCAAAACTTAAAAACAAGCACGTTATATTTTCCCAGTTCTTTCTCTTTAATACTCACGATGCTAATAGTCATTACCAGTAGGCTGCCGTCTCAGTAGAACTATTTTATGTATGCCAGAAAGATCGAGAAACAGCTGCGGAACCTTCTCTGCGAGATTTCGGAAGAAGGTCTAACCCCCACTTCCAGGTTTCCGACTCTTATCCTCTTGGCCGTCCACCTGCAAGGGGGTGACTCTGCCTTACAGTCTTAATTGAAATGCATGTGCAAATCGAGTCATAGAGAAGAGAAGGCCAGTGAAAGCAAGAGAAGCGTCACAGCAAGTTATCGGTATAGCTCAAGCATTTTAATCACGTGTGCCAAATTCTAATACACACTCACACACAATCATTTACATTCAAATTAAGGTTTTATATTATCTTATATGACCTTTATAAAAAAACTAAATCTGAAATCAATAAAATTTGAGAACTTAAAATAAATATTAAAATACCCCCAGAAGATACGTTCATGTGAATGTAAAAATAAAGAAATGAACTGAGGAATTATAATAGTACTTAATTTACTGTATTACCTTTCAGTGGAGGCTTGACGTCATCTGCGGAAAAGAAAAAGTCTTTTGTCAGAAGAGATGAGAGAAAATCACAGCTTTCAATAAGGAGCAACACATTTCAGTTTGAAATGGATCTGAACATGTGTGCTTCAATGGGGGTGCTTCAAATGAGAGCAAAGATGATAAAAGACAACAGATAATCCATGATGATGCGCGCTCGCATTAGTCGGTTTGATTGTTTGTCTCAGCATTTGCACAATCGCGACTTCAAACGCGGCCTCTCTTTCACTAATGGTTTCTTTCACTTGGATAATGGAACACAAAAAAATCTGGAAAAAATAATTTAATGTCTGCCATCAGTGAGGGAATCAATGCTTACTCACGCTGGGTCAAAAACTAGCGGGTTACCATGTTGTCCTTTTACACAGAACTCAGTGACATAAGAACATTTTGAAAAGGCTGAAAGACTTTGTTGTCCATTATGTTTCTGTTTGTGTGTTTTTGCACATTTTGTCCAGCTACAAAGTCGGCTTGTGCTTTATATTTAATATAGAGTGGTGATTCAATAAGGATGAGCTGCCTCATAATCCTTAGAGGGCTTTTAGTATTTTTCCTTGTCTCCCTGACTTCATGTTCCTGCCAACTCCCATCCCGCATTCCGTAAAATGGGGAAAGTCTGAATTTTTTTTTTTTATCTTTAACTCGAAAAAATGTGTGAAAATGCCACTCAACAACAACGCTGACATGCAAACCCGCAGCCGTTTGGGCGTTTTGCATTCTTTGATAGCATTCCTCTCAATTAAACTGTAATTCTTTTTGTTTTATGTTTAGATTGACATGCAGTAAATTTCAGCTGAGAGTGGCAATAAACTGCTTGTGGCCTCATGAAGAATTATTTACTATCCGCTAAACTGCCGCTTGTTGTTGAGTGAGTTTAAGCTGAGCGCTTGTATATCAAATTCAAAGAAAAAAATCCGCTGAACAATCCACGGCCTTTGTTTCGGAAAAAAACGCGAGACGGGTCACTTGTACCTCAAGGCACCATTGTACATTTGAGTTGAGTTTTGCAGAAGTATTTATTTTACAAAATAAAACATTTCTTCACGTACAATTTTTATGAATTGGATCATGATCATTTTTTATTTTCCTATATTTAAGCACATTCTGAAGGTTCAGAATGTGCAAATCCAATATTGCAGTGGCTTAAAAAATGAATTGAATTGACTTTTTAGGGATGAAATCTCACTATTAGGCTTATCACTTGAGACAAACGTAGTGTAGACTACTTGGTTTTTTTTTTTTCACATGATGAAAGACCACCGCGATAGGCAGGTAATGTTCGGACAATGCGGGGACGCGCTTGTGTTGCTGTAATGCATTTGCTCCAGCGAGAATGTTCAGGTTCCAACCACATGCTGAAAAAAAGGTGCTTCTACTCCGCACCAGGTACATGCATGCAGCTTCAAGCCTGCGGCACTCACCTTGAAGTCTGGCCAAATGCCAGCTCTAATGAAGTCACTCATTATAACATTACATAACAACAACATGGAGGTGGGTTTTACGAGATGCTAGTCATGCTGCACCTACAAAAACCATTTAGGCACGATGGAGGAGGATGCCTCCTAAAATAAAAAAATATCAGAATGTCAATTCACCATGACCATCATGGAACCTTTTGGGCAATTTGTGTACTTTTCTCTGTGTGGGAACAATTTTTCTGCTGTGTAAATGATTTTTGTACAATTTTGTTCCCTTGTGATGGGATGCCATTAGATGTTCCACAGGAGGAAGCTCTGCATGACCTGATGGTCTTCTAATGTTCACATGTGGCACAAAGATGCTTATTGGTCCTGGCAGGTGATAGGCTTCTTTGGGATGAACGGGTTCTTACGGCTGATGGGGTTTGTTCTCAGTGTCTTATTTTAAGGTGTGTGTGTGTGTGTGTGTGTGTGTGTGTGTGTGTGTGTGTGTGTGTGTGTGTGTGTGTGTGTGTGTGTGTGTGTGTGTGTGTGTGTGTGTGTGTGTGCAAGTATGCGTTTGTGCATGTGTGCGTGCGCATGTGTGTGGGAGCGGCCCGGGACTACGGAAGAGTTTTCCAAAATACTTCAAAAATACTTCATGGAAACGCTTTGATGTGGGCGACCGGAGGTTCAACGCGTCGTGTTACAAGTCATCAGCCCTAATTAGAAATGTTGCCACGTGCAGTTGTTCATCAGACAAATTACAAGACATCCGTTACTCAGTTTGATTAAGGGTTAGGGTTAGGGTTTCAGTAAGATGTCTCAAAAGAGTAAAAGTAAAAAATAAAAAAATAAAGAGTTTTTTGAGCCAATGATTTCGGTATCAATTTTGCTCACTCACAAATGAAGTTAGAATCTGTTTGATAGTGTCTCTTGTACGTATTGGATTGGATGTTTGAAACATCCCTCAAAAAATTAAACATTGACTTTCATTCATATATTCTTGCCAGATTGTTCCCCTCAATTACTTTGTCAGCGAAACATAAATATAGATCAAATTAATGACAAAACAATTATGTGGTGGAAATTGTTTGTGCTCCCCATACTCTATAATTAAGTGACACAGTGAATATTGTTAAATTAATACCCCTCTGTCAATGAAATCTTAACATTAAAAAGAATAGAATAGAATAGAATAGAATAGACAATTGCAATAAAAAAAGTCAGGACTTGGCTGTTGTATAATTTTCAAGTGAGTTTCTTAAAAAACCTGTATGCTTTTTGGTGTCGGGCACAAGACAACATTTGTATTTTTGTCACTACAATCTTTCATAAATAGGATTTTAGAAAACTCACTTTACTTCACTTGAGTCTTCTTTTCCCACCTAATGCACAAAGAAACAAACTTTTTTGTCTTTTTAGCATTCACATTCCGTCTGAATGTACGGATTAGACACGCAAGACAAAGCGGGAACAGAAACCCCTATCTTTGACATACTTCCATGTTATTGTGCCAAAAGGGTCCGAGAATTTAGTCGTCACTGATCCAGGCTAGCGACAATTACAAGAACAAATCAGAACCCACTTCTGTCTACGCTCAGTCCGTCCTTTTTTAAATTTTCTCTTTCTTCATCCTTCACCCGCAAAATGGGAATTCGGTCAGAATGGACGGACGGATTTTTCCATGCCCACCTTTGTATTTTTCAGGTCACTTCAAGTTGCTCTCTAATCTTGTATTTTTCATTCTTGACTTGTTCCATGACAGGCACACGAAAGCTTGGAGGGTAAAAAAAAAAAGAAAAGGGCCAAAATGGGGACTATAGGTGGCTAATCAGGTTAAATTGTCTACTGACGACATAAGCAAGGAGCCGTAACTGGGCGGAACAAAGTGGGGTGACGCAAACGAGAGGCCCGAGGTGTGTCAGTCATACAAAAACTGTCAGAGTCGCTAAAATCGTTGTGCAATCCATAATTCACACCTGTTAAACAGCGGCATGTTTCGACCATAATTACACACATGAATCACCGCCTGCTGTCTGGGTGTCATGCGGTGTGAGACTGGCAGTTTGCAAAAAAAAAAAAAATATGTTGCATGAGTGAAACCAGAAAATGAGAGGCTGACGAACATCTTGCTGAAAAGTACCTTTCAGCTCCAATCTTCTCTGTTTGAAACTAGAGTTGAAAGCACCGAATGACATTACTCAGCGGTACCTTGACAGACAAGTTTTATTTGTTCTTGAGACCAAGCTCATAACTCAATTTACTTTACTGATATAATCAAAGCTATTTTTCCCATTAAAATGAATTATGAAATGCCTTTCATCCATCGTGTCCCGTTCAAAAAGAAAAATAGCACTGTAGTATATGAAAAGGCTCCAAAACATAATCAAATCAATGGGTGACATCAGTGACTGGACAGGTGAGTTCAGTGTGAGCGTCTGGCCGTAAGTAGTGGCCTGCAGCAGCTCGTTGCGAGGGTTCTCAGTTTTTAATTGTGGTCCCAGAAAAAAACCCAAAAAATGTGTCTCTCCTTTCCAACATGCCCTCACATATCTTAAATGTAACATAACCTCCACAAAAGTTCTGCAAACTGCAAATGACCACCGAAAATATAACTAATGCAAAAAACATTTGGTTGAAAGACTTTTTTTTTTTTTAAACATACAAGTGTGCGTGCGTTTGTATGAGAACATGGAAGTCACTCATCTAACCATCCCTGGCTATTAAGTGAGGTTTTATTTGAAGCCAGTGTAAACCTCTGATAGCCAGAGAGCCCAAAATAAGAGTGGAAACGGAAAAAGCTTTATTGGCAGTGTTAGATGAGTGTGCTGGCAGTGTGTAAACAGACAAGGCCATCGCCATAGAGACAAAGAAGTACACTGGAATATTGTAAGAGAGAAAAAAAAAAAAAAAAAAAACTATGACGGAATAGCAACTTAGGTTTGGAACTCATCGCCGGGTGTCATTTCTGGAGCTATGTTGTGATTATGAAAACCTCTGAAAGCTATTAAAAGTATTACAGCTGGAATACTTTTGATTCATATTTGTGTGTGCTGCCTTTGCAGTTCATCAAATCCACCTTGTGTTCTTATTGGCTGCTGCCACAGTCGCCACCATGAGTTCTTCCCACAGCCTGGCCAGTGAGAGAAGTTCAATAGAGAGCACATACGAGCTCACCAAATTTCTGGAATATCAGCTCAAGGAAATCAAAGATGTCTACGTGAGTTTTGTTGATTTTGTTTGATTTCGTCGTGTTTGTTTGTTGTGTGCTGCCTACTTCCTGTCTAGAAGCCCTCAAAATAATTCAACCCTCTTTTTAAATCGATTCTTTTTCAATTGACCAATTTTTAGCATTATGGAGGTAAAATTACAAAAAGTATAATAATTTAAATCGCTCAACACAAGTCAGATTGCCATTTTGTAACTATTATTTGTATATTGGTCATTTTCAGTGTGTTCCTTCATAAATGCTCAAATGAAAAATCCCCCTCCTCAATTTTTATGCTTTATGGTCGATGTTGAAATAGCATAGTGCCTCTCTTTCAACTGTAATTTCAACAAAATGTGTAATATAGTATATGCATGTCGAACCCATAACATCAAATGAGGTTTTACTCTGATGTAATCCAGGATACACAGTTATATTTGAGAAGAAAAGTGAAATATTATCAAATGAAGTTGTAATTTACCTCTTGGATCCATAAGAAAATCTGGATTGAGCTGAAAATGTATCTCCTTATAAATTGATTTGGTCAGGGTCTATTTTGGTAACACGCACGGGAAGAACTGCAACACAGATAATCGCATTTCATCTTTAATCTTTTTACCACATGAGTACTGCAGAGCAATGTTACTTCTGGAGAATTACTCGTGGGAATTATTTGAGTTGAAAAGAGATTTATTGACCTAGAATACCATTGTGCCATTTCTATGTCAGTTTATATTATTTCTAATAGTTTAGGCAGATATGTCAAGGTTGGCTTAGTGTCATTTCAAACATTGACTGCACATATGTGTTTCTCAGACAATGGAAGCATTTTGTTTTTGGCGACCCTCTCGTGGGTCTTCATCAGAACATGCCTGCACATCTGTTTGGTTCTGCTTAATGTGCTTGACAAGATCTGAAATTCTTAAAATTCAACTTGTTTATGTGTCGCCCCATAGTTGACATACCTCGGCCCCCCGTTCAACGACAAAGACTTTTCGCCGCCGAGGCCCAATAGTACAGCTCTTTCCTTGCCCAGCGCCGCCACCCGCCTGGAGTTGTGGCAAGGTCTGGAGAACCAAGCCCGTCTGGCTCAGAACCAGAGGGCCTACTCAGTCCTGTTGGCGGCTGTGAGGGAGCTGGCCCGCTCCACCCTCTGTCCCTCACTCAAGACTTCCCTACTGCACTTTTGCATGGGCCTGGACGGCCTGTTGGGCTCCATATCGGCGCTGATGAACACTCTGGGCTATGCCCTTCCCGAAAAGAAGTTCGGTGAGCTTCAGAGGAGGACAGGGGGAGACCGCCCGGCACCTCTGATCAGCAGCAGCTCGTACAGGTCCAGATCCAGGATGAGGACGGGGAGACGGGGCCGAGGGGAGAGGGAGGGCGGCCTCGGTGTGGATGTGAAGCGAGGGAAAGCGAGGAGGCGGCAGGAGGCGGCAGAGGGAGGAAGGAGGGGTGAATCGAGGCAGAAGGCAAGAGGAGAGAAGAGGAGAGGGAGGAGGGAAGAACCGACCGTCTGGAAGTGGGACTGGGAAGAAGAGCATCGAGCGGTAGACGCAAGAAGATGGGGGAGGAGCTTGTTGAGCGTCGGCGAGGAGGCAGAGAGGCGGTCCGGTTCCGCCGTCGTCAACCCGGCCGGCGAGGGATACAGCTACAACCTGGACTTCCTTCACACGGACACGCTCAGGAAGGAGGACGGCGCCATTGTGGATGGAGAGAAGAGCTTCATCGTGGACTTCTCCTCATCGCATCATCAACGCCGTCCTCGCTCCCTCCTCCCTCCCACGCTGCACCCCCCTCCATCCACCTTCTCCCTTCTCTACCAGCTGGGGCCAGGCGAGGAGCACGGGCTGGTCCCCACGCCGTCAACGCTGTCTTTACACGGAGGCCCCTCGCTCCTCTCCGCCTCCTCGTCATCGTCGGCTGTGCTCCTCTCTGTGCGGCCGACCATGAGCGACTTTGCCAGGAAGGTGGAAGACTTTTGGATACTGCGCGAGCTGCAGAGCTGGTTGTGGCGTTCGGCGAAGGACTTTAACCGCCTTAAGAGAAGGTTGAGAAGCTGAGAAGATGCAGCAAGACACATCCAACTCACACAATGTGCAGTGTGAACCTTGACAGTATTTGCACTAGGGGCTAGGCATTGACCCCATTCGACTGTCAGTGAAATTAGCAATCAATGAATAGATTCTTTATTTTATTTTGTTCATTTTCTTTTATTATTCTTATTCATGTGGGCAGCACATTCGCCTCGGTTCTGAGATAGAGCGGCTCCGATCTGCCTTTGCCTCTTCTCGCATTCCAATACGTTTATTGAAGACTCCCATTTAGGTATGAATGGCTGTCTTGTCCCTGTGCCTTGTAATTGACTGGCAAAAAGTCCAGAGTGTGCCACACACACAGACACACACACACACACACACACACACACACACACACACACACACACACACACACACACACACACAAGAGTCAGCTGAGTGACAGTGCAGCCATTGAGCAAAAACAGATTCAGTGACACAACTGGTGTGAATCAGCAAACATTCATCAGAAATGTTATGAATGGAGAGTAGACAAAAGGAGTTTGGCGGAAGAGGAGGAGGAGGAGGAGGAAAGCGCCGGAGGGGTGAACAAGTCGCAGACGAAGGGGCACGAGAGGAGAGAAAAATGAGATGAGTCAGTGGACAAGCGCTGGAAAGAATAGCCAGAGGGGGAATCTAATGCTGAGTAAGCACAAGTCAGCTGGTCACTTACAGTAACTGTACAAGAGCGCTTTACACTTCAGTCAGACAGTGGTGGTAGCACACACACACACACACACACACACACACACACACACACACACACACACACACACACACACACACACACACACACACACACACACACACACACATAGCAAAACCTCTGAGGTCAAGCACAATCCATCATGGAATGTTATTTTTTTCAGACAAAATATTGGAAACTGCCACCTTTATAGAAAGTCTACTAACATGCTTCTGTAAAATTGTAATGTTCCAAATATGTCGGCTTCCTACAGATTCCACTGTTTGGGCAAAATGCAACAAAAAGATTCAGAGAACAGGTTCCACCAAGGACCGAACACAGTGAAAAACATACCTCCAAGTTATTTCTTGGATCATTTTACACTTATCAAATGAGAAATTCTGATTGGCTGTAACATTTAGGGCTTAGTGATCCAGAAAACTGAAACACTAAAACATGATGCAGCCTGATGGAGGTTATACTTAATATGTGAGCAGGAGAAACTCGATGCTCCACCATAAATCTTTATTGCAGGTATCTTTGATGCGGTTCTTGATAACCTCTCTTCTCAGCCATAAATCCTCTCTGACTGCATCTGCACAAGAGAGTGTCGTGCATGTGTGTATGTTGCTTTGGACCTCCTCAGTGCTTGCGTAGAGGACAGTTTACAAGAGGAACAGGATGCACTCTCATCTACTGGAAATAAGATGGACAGATGTTGGGTTTTGGAGACAGAAGGCAGAAGGCATGGCTTGATCCAAAACGGACATCCATAGACTTTGCCCTCGGGAGCTGGCATGGAAGCACTCTCTCTCTTCTGTGTATGTTTGCAACTCACATGTGAAAGTGATTATTTATGGCTTTTTAAAAAAAACGTACGTGTCTTCATTTTTCCCCCCCTCCAAAGAATTTATGAATCTTACAATGGGCCTTTAAGATGTGGTTAAAGGTTGAGATGAAAGTCTTGGGCCATCGCTAGATTTGTTGTTTTACTAATGCTATCATAATCCAAACAATTATTTGTTCAGTCTTATTATTAGGTTACAATCAGAAATGACTGGAAAAAAACAAAACATATGGCTCGAAGTAAAGTGTACGCCATTGCTAATAATGTAATGGACAATGCTGACTTTTCTTTCATGAAATAAGCATGAATAAGAAAATTCATTTCAAAAAAGCAATGCAAATGCAAATAACTATGAATTGAATTGGCTTGACTTTAAGTTGCATTTCCCACTATTGTGTTGTATGTCAAAATCACTGCTGCATATTATAACACTAGTGGTGGCCTAAGACATTTTAACAGTACATTATTGTATTTATTAAAAAAAAAAAGATGTTTATTTATTTTTATCCTGTGTGGAAAATACTGTATCGAAAACTCGAAAGAAAGAATAAATACTAGCTTTTGTATACAATGGGCTGTTATTGGTTATTGGGGAACCAATTGTACATTTGTTTTCAGGTGATGGGGAGTTGAGCTGTTGTGTGGAAACAAAACCCAAAAAATTCTTTCCTCTATCTTTTCCTCTTTCATCTCCCACCACATGATTGCCTCCCTCCACCCAATCTCACGAAGCTCCTCTTCCTGCTAAACATCCCCTTAGCAGTGACAGCAGCGATTAACATCAGCGCAGGTACAAACACACTCCTGATAATCCCACCGTGGTCTCACACAAGTTTTGTTCGGGCTTTTTTCTCACTTGCCTTGCTTCCCCTCCTCCTTTGGCTCTTTTGTTACTTTTATTGCTCTTACCTGAGCATTTTTCCCATGTTCTCGCTGGCTCCTTCCCCTTTGCCCCAGGCTGGATATGAAGGGATCAATGAGGATATCCCAACTATCACCTCCAAGGTTCACACCTGCAAAACAACTGCACGCCATCCCCGACACACACAGTGAAATGTGTGTGCGTGGACCCCAGTGCTGCTTTTCCATCGCACAGTAACACCTCCACTCGTTTCTTTGAAAGTGTCCCGTGGGAAAATCATGGAGCATTACATATATCAGTCAGAAGAAGGAGGGTCCTGATTTTACTTGGCGTAAAAAAATATATTTAATTGTGTTTCTTTATGCAGTACTACTGCTTCTAGTACATGCTTTTGGATGTTTTTTTTATTTTTTTTGTACAATCAGTTTTCAGTCCTTCTTAATCTAATCTGACCAAGACCTTCAGAGTCAGTACTGCTCCCAATGCGACCGTTTGTGTCACAAATCAGATTTCAAATTTCTTATACGATCAGCTAATTTGTATCAGCATTTTTTTCATCCTCTGATTAGTTGGATAGAGAAAGTTTATTGTCATTTTTAGCCATGAATCTTTTAATATGACAATGACATAGCTGTGATTGCAAAATAGGGTGCATTTGTACAAAAATGATGAACTGCAAATTACAATTATATCTATCTTAGTTCATCTATCTACAGTATGCCGGTGACACACAGTGAACGCAGAACACATAAATATTGTTTATCCATTTATGAGCGTGACGATCACATTTACCAAACCACTATGTGTTGAAATAATAAAATGATTTGGATCCAGATTCATGTAGCCTATTTTGAAAATGCATCTCAATCCAAATGATTTAATTACTACTTGACTAAATAAAATTGAGAAAATGTAACAAAAATCTTTATCAGGGTAGCACATCATTTATGAATGTCAAATTCTGAACTCACACAGAGGACTGTTTCAGGAAACATTTCCACAAGACAACGGAAACGTGTCAAGGCAGTATTAGCTGAGCAGGAAGTGACTTCTATGCATGGTGTCACCGCTGACACATTATCACGCATTACTCATGAGTGAAAGTTGGGGATGTGGGGGGGCAGGCTGACTGGGACATGACACGTACATGAAAACACGTTCAAGACATACGCTGCGTGTTTTTTACATTGAGTTAACAATGAATGAGCGGCTGCCACGAGTCACAAAGACAGCTTTGTACGCTCCTGTCTATGTGTGCGTGAGCATGTGTGTGAATCATTAGTTATACTTCTGAGCTCCTTCATGCAAAGCCTACTGGCTTTTAATTGCCTCACCACGATGAATGAGTATGCAGTACCATTAAATAACAATAACAACCAAAATACAGTTATCGCTCAGATGCACACAAAATAAAAAATCCTCACAAACACAGCAACCTCACGCATTTACCCATACTCTAAATGTTACTTCTCACATGCACCCAAAATCTCATAGGCAAAAGCATCAAAACATCTCTGACGTAAAAAAAAAAAAACTCTCCCACTCAACAAATAAACCTCGAACAATCTCTCACATACACGAAAAAAAAAAAATCCCTCCTAAATTGGAGCCAGCACACACCTGCCACCATTTAAAGTGCCTCTGGTTAACTCCGAATACAGTTCATATGTGTTACTAAGCTTTTCCTTACATTTTTTGGGTTTTCTAGCAAAAGCCAGAAGGTTTCGGCCAATACAGACTGCTATTTGGAACTGTTTCTAATTCTTTCCAATTGAACTGAGGTGCCAGTTCGAGATGACAAAAATACTTCATATTCATGGTATTTTCTGATCCGTTCAATTACGCCATATTGCCATCTAGTTCATATTCCCTTAATGTCGCCCAATTCTTGTTGGAGAATATCTCATCCTGTTCGAAATGAGAGCACCTAATCGGAATTGTCTGATGCAACCCTCAATGTACAGTACATCCAAATCAAAGTGGTCGAACAAAGGCAAACGGTGAATAAGAAAACAGCAAAACGCTGCAGAGTGCTTCCTTCTTTCGATACGCTTTTGAAGGTCTGCTGGCAAATGTTTTTCCATGTGTGTGTCTTCCTTCCCCCATGTCCCCCGTAGCATCCCATCAAACTGAATAATTCCCCATTTTGTCTCATTTGGTGTCATTTTTTTTTTCTCCCCCTCCGTTTTCACCCCACGTGTCCCCTTATGGTCTGCTACAATCAAAAAAGCTTTTCACGCTTCCTTTCAATTCCCTCGGCCACCCCCGTGTTTCTCCCTCTTTTTCCATCTGTCCGGCGCCTTCTCTCTTTCTTGTCCTTTCTCTCCCTATCTGTTCTGCTCACCTGCAGCACATAAAAATTCCTCTTTTCCTTCTCCAGAGGATTGTCGGGTCGCTCGGGGATTTACCGCATTCCTCCATGCTGTCTCTGTGTGTCTGTCTCCCCCTTTTTTTCTCGGGCTTTGGCAGCACTACACAGCTCGTGATCCAGCACATCTTCTTTGTCTTTTTAGCGCATTTATATCCCCCATCTGAGCTTTTTTTTTTTTTTCCCCCACCTCCTTCCATCCGTCTCGGTCTTTATTTTAACACGCACTAATCCTGCGAGCTGTCAGTTTGGTGACCTCACCCGAGCCACCGTACCTGCCCCACCTGGCCTCTCCCTCCAGCTGCCACGAGCTGGAACATCCCGCCTACGCTTTCTTCACTGGAGGGCGCAGGGTTGGGCTGAAGCTTCTCACCGAGGTTTAGGGGGTGCATTTTTAGAGGGAGGGGTGCCTGCCGCTCCCGGGCTCAGGGGGGCTGGGATCAAGTTGATTTACGCGTCCATCCATTGTTCGCTGGGTGTTGGGGAAGCTAAACCTTTCATGTCACAGTCTGAGACCTCCAGTGCACTAAACACGAAGACAACCTGTCGTTACTCCTGGTTGCTCTTTGAACATGTTTTCAAAGGCAATTAGGGGGGGGGGGGGATTGCTTCATCTGACACTTGAATGGCGTTGTGTGTGAAACTGAAAGACGAAGGACTCTCAAGCCATGACAAGAGAAGCCTTATCTGATGCTGAGAAGCAGCAACAATACTTTCAACTTTTAACCTACTCCACACACCTAACTACTGTATTTGGTCACTTCATCTTGCATCACATTGCGAGACACCAGCCTCACTTCCAGACAAGACAACAATTATGTCATTTCGAACAGGTTGAATTCCGAGAAAAGTGACAACCATAACGTTGATGCCAATTTTGTTAGCCTTTGTATTTAATTTGAATTGTGTGTTCAAATTAAGTTCGTGAACTTTATGCCCAACTTATGTGAGTTGGGGAAATCACAAAGTGCAATTCATCTGGAAATGCTAATGCAGTTCTCTGCCATCATTTAGTGCTTGCAGCTCAAATTTCTGCACATAGCTGGAAAAAAGACTATAATAAGGTATATGTGGTTCTTGGGGTTATGGCTTTTGTTGGGGTTGAGGAGTTTGGGTTCATTTAGGGTTAAGGTTGGCGAACACAAATTTAACCAAAGTTTTGATGTGTTCGGGAGCTGAACAGCTACAAAATCGATGTTAAACTTGTTCAATATTTCTAACGTCTACCACAAAAACATGAATCATCCAAACTCTTTCAGTTCTAAAATCACTCTAGTGGCTCCAAAATACAGTACAGTAAATCTGACCTCATAATTCTCTCTCCTTCACATGTACTTTTACTTTTTAGAAATTATTTGACGTGTTCAATGCACTTTATTGTGCTTTGCTGTCACCTTCCTCTTGCTCGTGTGCCTCTGCTTTTGTGGAAGACAAGATGAAAAGAGACAAGAAAAAACTGTTTTGAAAACAGGAAACTGCAAGTGAACTGGGCCGGCTGACACTTGGAAGATGGCCGTACGTACGGGTTTGATTAAATGTGATTGCGCTGATGAATGACAAGCAAACATAAAAAGCAGAGACGTCCACTAAAGGAGAAAAAAACAACATCCTGATATGCTCCCAAATTTGCAGTCACTTCAACACCTTTTACAAAACAGCCTTACATCATAGAAGTTGTCGTGTAATAAATTGCTCTACAAATTTGTTTTGATCGTTTTACTGCAATTATACCTATTCCTCCACCACACTTATTTGTGTATGATTAATGGTGTCTTCCCTCGAGGCTTCCACTGAGTCAATGGAGCGTTTAATACGTGGTCGACGGTACACGTTTGACGCTTCACGCTTTGTCAGTGTTGAAAAAAAAAAGCTTGTTGCGGGCCAGCTGTCGAGCTGCGCCAACATGACATACATTGCGGTCTCTCCTTCACGCTGCATACACACAGGAAGAATGGTGCGAAAGGTAAATAAAAAGCTTTTAAACTGTCTATGTGACACACAAATACTGGAGAAGATAGACGAAGCAGACACCGACATTTACGGTGGCCACACACACTTGTTTGGTCGGCCTCTAGAAACACCGATTGAATTGTTGTAGTTGAACCAGCACGCTTGGACACATACACTACTGTTCAAAAGTTAGGGGTCATCCAGACAATTTTGTGTTTTCCATGAAAATAACACAAGGATTTTCAAGGGTTTTCAAATCCTCCATTCGCCTTCTAACACAATTAGCAAACACAATGGACCACAGGAGGGATGGTTGCTGGAAATGGGCATTTATACATCTAGTATGTAAATATTGCATTAAAAACTAGACGTTTGGAGCTAGAATAGTCATTTACCACATCAACAATGTATGGAGTGTATTCCTGGTTAGTTTGATGTTATATGTTATGTTATAGTGATATTATTTTAAAAATACGGACATTTCTAAGTGACCCCAAACTTGTGAACGGTAGCGTAAACACATTCAATTCAGACTTTAAAGACCTTCCTTATACGTCAGGTATTATTATTATTATTATTATTATTATTATTATTATTATTATACTCTTCTTGCTCCTTTTGCGGAAAATAGTCCAATTCAAACAGTGTAGTGCTGCGATTTTTTGGTACAATTTGTTCTTAATTATCGTGGGAACATATTCCTTGAGTCTGGTTCCCACAAAAATGTATCTGTTGACAAGATTCTGTAGCGGGCTCAATCCTAAACTAAAAGCAGCCCCTCACTACCCAAATAAAAGGTTTATTCCTATTCCTCTGCACTTATCAAAAGAACAAGCAGGAATGTTCAAGCTGTACCAGCACAAGTTGTTTTCAATAAATGTCACAATGTTCCATGTAGTTTGGTCGACAGAGCAGAGATGACATGCACAGGTCACTTTGCCGCCCTGCTCGTGTGCGCATGACAGTCAACACGAATCCTCATCAAAGAGTCGGAAAGGCGAGATAATAAAAATTGACGGGAATGTGATTTGCTGTTACGTGCCCCGACTTGATTGACACATTCTCGAATCAAATCAAAAGCAAAGACAGCTGGCAGTGATTTCCCACAACTATTGTGGTTTAGGCACACAGAAGGAAGGAATGGGGAAGTTCCAGGGAGATGGAGACGCTTTCTTCAATGTCACCGCAGGATCTCATTTGAAGCTTATTTGTTTCATTTGTTGATTGCTCAGGAACATTGTAAACTGGAACACATGAGCAGCGCACACAGCTAAACAGGGGCTAAAAGAAAACAGATTGTTTTCAGTGAGTGCATGTATATTGTGTTAATGTCACGACTTTAATCATCTGAGAGCATAAGCCACGAAAGGCTGTTTATTTATTTTCCGCTTCAAAATTCAAACTTTTTTTTTCCCATTCCCTGTGAATGTGCACATGTCGCGCAGACAAAGACTGAAAATAAAGAGGGTGTGTTTTTGTTTTGTTTTTTTAATCTTTTTTTTTTTTTTACATCTGATTTGACAGCCATCGTGTGGACCGGGCCTTACAGTTGGTTTGGCAGCTTTAGAGCGCCTTATTGTCGTGGAAAAGCCCTACTAGGACTTAAATGGATGTATTTCAGTCACCAGAGACTGAAATATATTTACTCAAACAGCATAAGGAAGATGCTAAACAAAGTAGCATGAATTTTCCAGGTTATTGAAGTGCCGTTTGAGTGACATTTGAGCAGGGTGTGATTTCAGTGGATATGCCCACAGCATTTAAGAGTGGAGGGATCGGCACAATTTCTCACAATTTTGAAGCTATATTTTGTGTATTGAATGACATTTTTTTCATTTTAATTTAGCAGCAACACTGTTCTCGGTGATGTGTTAAATTTAGAAGACATCGAGTATATCATTTAAAGTCTAAAGGCACCTTAATGACGTAAAAGAAAGTAGCAAAATGTCCTCATTTATTTTTCGGCAACAAATGACAACCACACCAGATGATAGTTGACAAGTCCACGGATCCAGGAGCTCGGGTCAATGATTTGTTCCATCCATCCATTCAGACAAATTTGGAATCAGCTATTGAAAATAACACAAATATCAAGGTATAAAAAAAAATGGAATATTTTTTTTATGAATAGTATATCTCCTAGAACAACTCCTTTTGACACTTTCTTGTTTCCCTTCCAAGCCAACACCAAGCCAACCAATGACAATTCTCTTTAATGCCAAATTTGATGCAGCAGGTATGAAACATTTCGTTCTGTACATGTCGAATCATATCGCTGTGACTGGTGACGCATCATTCTGTAAATTCAGACTGTACCTCAGTGCTATGCTAAAAGGTCAAAGAATTTCAAATCAAATTTCAAGTAAAGTTGCTTTCACATGATTTGCTTTGGATTCAGCGGCCTGCAGGCATGCCAGCAGGGATGATGTGCCGGGATGTATTTCAGTCGCAATTGAAAGAAGATGTGAGAGTGCAGTTTAATGTGGCCTGAGTTATGCTTTCAAGGCCCATTTGGACCTTCAGGGCACTGAGTGATTAGCACGCCTACCGCTCCTCTGCACGATCCCGGTCGGCTCTGCAGCGACGGCACCGGCCGAGTTGCGGTCACCGGTTTGACTCCCGCTGCGACTCCTTCAAACTGAAATTGTATGTTTGCACTGCGGTTCATGAGAGCAAGTGAGTAATCAGCATATTCTATTCTGAAGTTTGACAAGAACTTTGACAAAGTAGAATCAATGACATCCCACAATGAGGGTGGGCGCGCTGGCTTGAATTATGACATTGAGGCTCACGAGTCGCCTCGGAGTCCATTGAGAATAGGAAAAGCATATTTTGGATAAATATGAGATAATTACAAGACTGGGTGACAACCGGCGGCGACAGGACATGATGGATGAGCCGGGTAAAGACAAAGGGGCCGAGATACCGCTGTAACACAAACTGTGGATGGAGGCTTGGGAGTGGAAGGGCAAACAAAAGATGAATGGAAGGAGGCGGTGGCGGGAACACCACATGTCTCAGGCCTCCGGTACTGGACCTTTCCCAGAGCAGGCCCAGGTCTCCGTCGAAAATAAAATTTGGGGGCCCTTGGGTAAGAAGCATAAGGAGCATGGATTAGTAGCATAAGGATTTCAATATCTTAAGTCGCGTACTGTAAGGCGAATAAAACACAAAACATATATAATAAATACTTGTGTAAGTCTAAACAGATTAAAAAAAAATACTTGCATAAGGATGTAACTGAACAGATTAAAAAACTTTAATAATTAGGTCCTCAAATTATGTATCAATTTAAAAATGTGTATCTTCTCAAACTAAACTACCCTAATCGAAACATTTTGGTTCCATTTTTTTCTTTCTTTTTTCCTTCTATTCTTTTGGGGAGATAATCATCTAACTTGGCTGATTGATCACAAAAAATTGGTTGATACAAATTTCTGTATCGAAACTGGGTGTGGGGCGATTACCTGAGTAATTGATGGGACAATCCATAGGCTTCGTTAGTGTTAGCCCCAGTTATTAATAATCAGTAATATTCATTATGTGAAAACAATCATGCGAATGATTTTGCACAATAATTCAAAAACAGACAAATACCAACATGCAACATTTTATTTCTATAAGCCACTTCCATTTATTACCTTTTTGAATGTTCACTTATATAACTTTCTTGGAAAAAACGCGAGCTATTTTTGGAAAATGCTTGAGGGCATCACGTTGGTAACCCTTGCTCGGGTCTAGTGACTGTTACCGCCCCCTAGCGGCCATGGAGGCCTGAACAGGTGCTCTGACCCCCCCCCCACTCCTTTTTTCTGCCTTTTATGGTGTTGCGTCACATTGTGGAGCGAGGCAAAAAGGTGAGCGTGAAAGACTGTGGGATACAGTGGAAAGAAGATTAGGAGGGCAAACAAGAGACGAAAAGGAAGATGCGTGATAAGATCGTGCATGAAGTTAAAAGCATACTTTAATGAAACTCTGACCACAGATGGCTTCAATGCAGGTTATGAAAATAGATTAACATGGTAGGGATTTTTTTTGCTGTTGCTGCCCCCCCCATACACACACACACACACACACACACACACATATTTCTCAATCTTTTTCCGGCCCGTTGTTGGATTACACCACACCAAGCCATGTTGTGACTTTAAAGACATCACAATAAAATCTAGGTGTGCCCCTGTAACTGTGACTTAAGATTTGTGGTTTGGGTCCCTATTGGAATCATATGCATAAGAATAAAGGGGGAAAATTCCCAGCTACAACTGTCCAACCGGATGAAATTCGCCAAGAGCTTGGTCTCATTTCATCATCTAGGGACCTAAAAGCAAACCCAGTCATCCATGTTGAGATTTTCAATATTAATGGCCTTCATGAACTAAAAAGTCCCTCCTTCTTGAGGATGATCTGACAAGTGAATAAACTCTTTAACAAAAATTGATAACATGATTGATTATTTGATTAATTTTGCCCACTTTATTTCTTCTCACATTTATGCAGTGAATAGCATCTGTCGTATCACTTCGTAGCCATTGCGTCGTCCTCTGCTGACAGTGACGGCATTGCTGCTGCAATTGGCAAAAGCGTCTGGCTCTTGCAGTAGTCCGTTACGCGCATTCGGTGAAAAGCTTCAGATGACTCCATTTTGCTTTCCTAACAATCAGCCAACAAGTTTGTTCCTGATCAAGTCTGAATGTACAATATACTGTAGATGGAACTTCAACCATAATTGTTTCATAAAGAAAAATGAACTTTGGGCTTTCAGTGATAGTTAATTAGGCAATTGAAGGTGTTTTTCTCATGACAAGTCTGCCTCTGATCACAGCAATCAGGCATTCATTTAAAAAAAAAAAAATCATTTTCATTAACACGATTGAAAACTACAAGCCCATTCATAAACTGATGACTAAATATAACATTTTCCGAAAGCTGCCTGCAAGTGTCGTTTGCTACTGTGGATATCCATTTGAGTACAGCTTTCAAAAAGCTTTGGTTTACAGGCTTATTTCTATGAGAGAGACAAATGCACGAGACAGAAATGATGGATACCGTTCATAGATCACATGGTGCGCTGCACCCTCCACTGGGGTTTGTACTTGAGCTGCATTTGATTAAAAGTCAATCTCAAAGTTAAATGCAAAGGATTCCAGCAGCAAATAAGAATCCACACAGACTGATGGATGAGGCAAACAAAAGCTGTGTCTATGAACTCAGTGCTTCTTAAAAAGAAAGTCTCAGGGAGGCCTGGACCGCTTGTCAACACTTTGTTGTAGAACAATTATAACGATAAAGAAAAATGGCGACCACATGTGTCACTTGGTCCTTGTTGTGCAAAAGATTTTGCAACAGACGGTGAGAATGTGTGCACATAATCATAGTTTTTACAATCTCAACGGGAGAGAAAAAGAAAGCATTGGGGGAAAAAATATTTCTGTTACTGGGCTCATATTTGTTATATCACCACTCATGTTCACTTTATTATTATTATTATTATTATTATTATTATTATTATTATTATTATTATGCCGGTTCAGTAGCCTATAAAATTTTACTATTATTTGCCCTGTAAAAAAATAAAATGGGGGCCGAGGGGTGTTGGCAACTTCTGTCTTGGCTGACTTTGTCGTAGCGAATATTCCAAGTAAAAGTTAATGCGAGCGAAACGCAATGGTATTTAACAACAAACTGGAACGAAAGGGACGCAGTGAAAAGAGACAGACTTTTGCACATCAGGAACATTAGGTATCTTTCCATGGGCTGAATCACACCAGTGGAGGCTGTTCTATTTCACCTCACACATCTGTTACTTAAAGAAGAAAACTTTGCTGGGAAAAGGAATCAACTTTTATGGGCCTCTACTGCCTTGCTGTGGTGAAAAGTGGCAACTGATTTTCACGGACTCCTTTTAAAACACTTGTGTGTAGTTTTTACAATGGAAAGAATGATGTGCTTGTTTATCTTCTGCTTATGTGAATAGATATTATGTTTGTATGGTTCAGGTACCCTGAGACTCGTCCAGTCCCCTGCCACGCCGCACAACGTGGAAAATGAAGACCACATTGGCTTTGGCTTTTTGTTCTTGCGTGCGTGCGTGCGCACGCGTGTGCGTGCGCACTGATTGGATCTCGTTTAAGTCGAAACAGATTCAAGAATGATAATTGCGTCTATTAAGATGGAATTTCTTGAACTGTGTCAAACGGCAGCATTGCAGAGTTGCTGCTGAAGGGGATTCAGGTCAATTGAAAACACACATGCGCGCGCGCGTGTGTGTGTGTTTTTTATTTATTTATTCTTTATGCCATGGGCCGCAAAGTTATCTGCTGCGCCACATTGGGTGTAAAGGGACGATGAGAGATGGCAGCATTACAATCACTCAAATGAAGTTCCACAAATGATAACGTTAAAGAATATCAAGAGAATTTTGTGTATGGTACTAATGCGACATTTTTAACTTGACACGAGTCACATTTCTTTGGACTAGCAGTGACTGGTTACACGCACTACTTTGTGTTAAAAATAAACAAAATAAGGAGAGGTCACAAGTGTTTTTTTTATCACATTTGTTGGGTGTGGTTCAAATTCCCCTCAGAATTTATGAGACAATTTGTTGAAATAACGACAAGTGACAACATGTGTGACTTGAAATGGGAGTTGCTGTGGGCCGTGTAGAAGCACAGCGTAACATGGTGAATTAGGAAGTTGGAAGCCTTATGGGGTAATTGGGACCAGACCTCACACATCTGACAGAGATGGACTATACGTCATGTTCTGATCAATCCCCGCTTTCCTCCGGAGGGACAGAGTTGCCGCCTGTCAGTCTGGACACGCAGCCAAGGTCAGAGATTTCGCTCAAGCCTGTCCATTCACATGCAAAAGCTTTGAATCGTGACCGCTCTGAATCTTCCAACTGAGCTTACACCGTGCCAAAGAGCTTCGTGAGCAAAGTCCACAAATCCCAACAACTGTTTCATCATCTGTGCCTGTGCAGGTTTCAATCAGGATTCCGAAGCCTCCATTGAGAAGATGAAGGATGAAGGATTTGGCACCATTCCAAGACAGCTCAACAAATAGAATGATGAATGTCACAGAGGATGCCAAAAAGCATCTAAGGCCTTAATGTACAGTATAGTGGAAGACATCTTGAAAAACTAATTTACAAAGCTATCTCACACTTACCATCCTCAACCCTTCTAACAGTTGGACAGCATTGCTAACTACAACCACAATGATTAATGTTACATTAAATAGCTCTCCCGAGCGTCATAGGCAGGAGCTATACATTAATGGAACAATGTGCTCCATCATAAGCCAGTAAGAACATCTGCTGACTCTATTAGCCGCAGGGTGTTTGTGATGATAGGTAGCAACCAAAACAGGAAACAACTCTGCACAATAAAATCCAGCCCAAGTGTTTACAATCAATCTGTTGTTATAGAACAAGCACACCCACTGAGATCACTCACGGCATGTTCTCAGAGAAGAGTGAACACATGCTGTGAGTAAATGAACTCCATTCGCTTGCAAATGTTATTTGTAAATTTGCTAACTGCTTTTTGGGTAAATGCCCTTTTCGGTTCTAGCGTGACCATGCCCGGATGGAAAAAGGAAAGTCCATCAAAATGGTGGGATGAGTTTGGGGTGAAAGTGATCAAGCCCACGTCACACCATGAGGGTGAACTGGAACAGAGATTTTGAGGGAGGTGGGCATTTCTGCTTAAGAGCAGAACACCAATTTTTACAGAATTAGCGTGTCAGGATCGGAATGGAGCAGGGCGACCAAATGCAGCTTGGACCAGGGTTAATTGATGGAAAAGCGAATTGGAAGGGAGGATGAGCAGACAAACCAACAGAACCGGCAAACTAACATAACTTCCTAACTAAACCAACAACAGGACTGACCGACAGACTGGATAACAGAAACGGAACAGACCGACAAAGACGTGAGACAAAAACAACATTAACGATCCGACAGAATGACACGCAGACAGGACTTAAATAGGAGACAGGTAACAAGAGGCAGGTGACTGTGATTACATTCATTGAGGAGGGGAGGGGCAACGCCAACAGAAACCATGGTAACACAGACACAATAAAGCAACGGGGGACAAGTCGTGACATTTCTAGCTATTTGTATGAAATACTGCATGTGATATTTTTGTTTTTCTAGTTAAAAGGTGGAAAAAGTTTCTCTCTGGGCTCATGGCAAAAGCTAACAACCCCAGAGCGACAGTATTGTGTTTCAGCCAAGTGCCCAACGGTGCACTGTAGCTTTTTTGGCAGCAGATGACGCCACAGGACGGCAGCTTGCAACTTAGAACGTGCTGCAAACTCCACCCAAATGATTGTCAGCATGACAAATCACACGCAATAAATAAATAAACAAATAAATAAATAAATAAATAAATAAATAAATAAATAAATAAATAAAACGGATGGATGGATGGATGGATGGATGGATGGATGGATGGATGGATGGATGGATGGATGGATGGATGGATGGATGGATGGATGGATGCATGCATGGATGCATGGATGCATGCATGGATGCATGGATGCATGCATGGATGCATGGATGCATGCATGGATGGATGGATGGTATAGGGGCACACACGCCTGACTTGTGTGTGGGCAGTGTGGGATCGATTGGTTGTTTGTCTCCTTATGTGCCCTGTGACTGGCTGGTGACCAGTCCAGGGTGAATGTCTTTCGCCTGATGTCAGCTGGGAATAGGCTCCATCACCTACCATGACTCTGAAAAGGAAGAAGTGTTCAAGATAGATAGATGGATACTTCTATGTAATATTATTATTGAACTTCTATGATTATTTGTTTCTTCTTTTTTTGACATTTTCATTGCATTTTTACTCATGCTGGCCCAACCATTTTAAGTACAATTTAGTTTAGCCAATTGATATTTTTGTATGTAGTATTGAATACATGAATGTTATGTTTGAATTCCAACTTTCCTTCCGTAGATATATTTATTGTGCTAAGAAAAAATCCCCATTTTTATTTGAGGACAAATAAAATGGATGCCAAGTGGGTAATGTTTATTAGATAATGGAATGATATAATGTCAGTTGATGACAAATAATTCTGATTTTGGTTATGAGCATGAGAGTCCATTCAGTGAAATGTAGCGTTATAGGAGGACAACTCTAGGGAGGTGGTCGCCTCAGGCCCCAGTTGGGTATGGGGAACAAGAAGCATTAAAACGGACCAAAAAACAGATGTCACCTGTCAAGGCATACTAAATGAATGCTCACTAGGTGAGGTTTACCTAAATGTGAGAGTGTAAGACATGTTGAGATTTAAGCATTATTGCAAAGGTCCCCAAAGACCATGAGTAGCACTCAGGCCTGTTCTAAAGATCACTCACTAGTGATGGGACCACTGAATCCCATCTGAGAATGTAAACACTTTGAGTTTTATAGGGGCAAGAAATTGCATACTGTTGCTGTTTTATGACTTGTTAAATAATCTTGGATGATTATTGTCATAAATTATACAATGATCAATGTGTTCACATATGAAAAATTCAAACCAAAATAAAAGTTCATTTGTGCAAATTCTCAGTATCAAAAAGGTTGGTAAACACTAAAATCATGATCATCACAAATAGTTATTGCTTAGTTGCTTTACAAGTACCCACTGAAAACTTTGGTTTTCAGCATGTGTGTGACTGACCCATTTACTTTCATAGACAGCTTGAGTGTAAACTGTGTCGACTTGTCCTGACTCAATTGGAGGCTGTAAAATGCAGGTGGGGTCAAAAGGGATATTTTCAGGTGTCCACAGCTGGAGAGGGCTCACACAAATTCCAACGGGATTATTTCATTAAGAATTTGGGGCCCCTGAGTTCCTATGTCGACCCTAGAACTAGAAAAAACATGACATGACTCGAACTTGGGCAAATGACTATACGTTGAAAAATTGCAGCGTGGACACTTCCCAGCAGAGCCCAGCAAGGTTCCGAGTTCCAAAGCAGGAATTGCTAAGAAGATTTCATGAGAATTAGGCTTCCATCTCAGCGGTGAGTCCAGGACAGTAATAGCATGTGATTAAAGTAACGGAGGAGCTGATGGAGCGCACTTTCAAAGCCATAACCTCTCTGACCCTGGGTGATGTTTCGTGACAGTTAAAAAGGCCTAAAATATCAGGGATACTGGAGAAACATGAATCATTTACGACATGACAAATCGGCATAATTATTGAATCATGTACTAAATAAATGTACACATCCTGGCGATGACAATGAAGTCAAATTCACCCAAAATGTTTGTGTGGGTATTACTCAGGAACTGAATAAGTTAAGCGCTGAAAATAAAACACAGTGACACACAAAGTAGCATCGGTTCAATGAAAAGTGTGAAACGGGACTTCGACAGAATATGTGACTAAAGGTGGGGCTGCAACTGGGCGTTTGTTGTGCATCAATGACACATAGGTTGCTTGTCAGATCTTTGTAGTAATCTATTATTCATTCGATTAAAAAGAAGGGTCTGATTTCATAATTTTCTGATAACATTCTCAGTTGGAACTCTCCAAATCGAAATAATGTTAGTGAGGAAATGTTCTAGCTGAGTATGATAAGGACTGTAATCTGTTCAATCCACTTTTTTAAATAATAGATTCAAAGAGAGTGCTTCCACCTGTTCTTCACTTCACACTGCTTCCTTATTCACCTACTGATGACGTAGCAACAGCATCTACTGGGGATTCAGCATCTTGCTCAAGCATTCTTCAACATGGTCACAATGCCAGAGGATCCAAACCCCCAACCGCTGGGTTGGGAGATCACCACTAAACCACACCACCTACACTAACAACACTTTAAATCTTGAGCCAAATGGATTCCAATAAGTCTGTATTAAATGGTCATGTGTCGCAACATAACCGAGTAATAAAATGAAGTTGTAAAGATCTTGGGCAATTTTTACTAGGACTGCCATCTAAATTGGCTAACTTGACCCCACAAGAGAATTCTAACAAGGTTCTCTGTGGGGTGAGAAAACGCATACTATTTATTTGGAGTTACGATACAGTAGTGAAGAGAAATCTAGAGGGTGCAGTTCCAATGGAAAGACTTTTCAATTGAGTTACATTTCACGTGTTACGCATCTGTGTAATGTAAACTGTCCAATATAAAATATCATTAACAAAAATAAATAAATAAATAAATAAATAAATAAATAAACAAACAAACAAACAAACAAATAAATAAATAAATAAATAAATAAATAAATAAATAAATAAATAAACCGCATTATACTGAAGGATAGGCTTTGCCTTCAAATGTAAAGTGCGTTATAAAAAAAATCCATTATTATTATTATTATTATTATTATTATTATTATTAAAGGAGGTGAAGGAAGAGGGATCGTTTAGCTTTTTCAAAGAGGTTTTTAGCTCATCATTCTGCAAGCATTTTTAATAAAAGTGGAGCTACACAAAACATGTTATAAACAATTCTCAAGTAGTCGCCTGGTGTGTTATAAACTTGAGTGAATAAATCCCACACCTCAAATGCACACCTCGTTTTGCATGTCGCTTTGACCTTTTTGTTGGTTTAAAAAAAAACATGAAACTGAGACACTCAAAGTAGTTAGGAATAAAATAAAGTTCATTTTGGCATGGCCAGTTAACCTAAAAATGGATCATTTGAAGTTTCATGAAACCACAGTTCTGTATCCATGACTTGAGCGTGGACTGATCATTGTTGTCATAAAGCGTTCGATCCACAACTAGACTGAACAGTCAGCCTGGTGTCTTAGATGAATGGCTGCTTTTCAGCTCACTTTGCTGACATTTGCCTCGAGGACTGTAAAAAAAAAAAGGAAAGGAAAAAAGTGGAATGACGGCTGAAGGGTGGTGACTTCTCTCCACCCCTTCAACAGCGCTACAGCCGTGAAACCTCGGAGAGAGGGAGGGGATTACAAGTCAAATTAGGCAAAAGAGGGGGCGCTTGAAATTAAAACAACCAGACAAAAGAAACGTGGACTCACTGGAATTAAAACAGAAAAAGGAAAGGGGCAGAGAAGGAGGATTTTTTTTTTAATTTAACTTTTTTTTTATTACTTGCTGTAAACGTCCAGCATACTTTATAAATACGTGTATTATTTAATTATTTAAAGGAAGTAATAAAAGTTTTATAGTTTTATTCTAACCCTTCTCCAACTTTTTCCTGAGGGGCAATCCACAAACCAACAGTAAGTATTTCTTTTAATTTTTTTTCCTCTTTTGAGATGGCACAGTGCCGCCATGAACGCAAGTGGACCAACCGGCTGCATTTCACCACACGTGGCGTTTATTCCAGCACTTTTGTTCTATCTTTCAATTGTTAAATACATCATACTTATTATAGAGAGGGGTCTGATCTAACTTGAGTTTGAGAAAAGGAAAGAAAACCAAAAAAGGATCAAGTTGCTTGTTTAGGAAGTGACCATGAGGGAAGGGGGATACAAAACTCCATTCACTGTATGTAGTATTTTCAACATCTGCATTCGTTGTGGTAACAAATTGTAAACATTACTACTAAACACTTGTTGTAGCTTCCACGCATATTGGTTTCTTGATGAATATCTCTAAGTAACAACCTTATGACCAAAAAGGTGGTCGCAGACGCGTTTGTCTCGGAGATAAGAAAATGTTGCCTTCACTGACTCTGCGCAAATGTGGTATTCTGAAATGAAGATTGGGGAACAACGTTCTACGAACTGGCTAAACGTGAACTGTCCATGATGCTCCACAAACTTAATCTTGATCTCCTTTAAATCCATGTAAATGTGCCAGACGCATTCATTTCCTTATTCGTGCCAAGTACCGAACTGAATTAACTTTGCAGTTTACATTTGATGCTTTCTTCTTGAATTAACTCATGACGAGTGGTTTTCGTGTGTATTTTGGGAGGAAACAAGAAAGTGAACACTGCCAGGGTTGTTTCGCGTTTCGTATAAATTACGAACCAGGGGCCGGCACGTGAACGTGGCAGCAGACCTAGGGCGGCTTCGCAACACTCGGTAATCGGACCCGAGGAGAAACAGCTGTCTGTTCAGCATCGGGGATCCGTCGTGTCCGAGACTTAGAACGCCCGTCGGGCTACGTTTATTTTCTCGGAAACTCGCGAGGATCCAGAGTTGTCTCTGCAGTTTTGGGTCTCCCGCAGTGGTACACAAACATGAGTGGTCGAGGTCAGAAACGTCCCCGTCGAGAAATCCGAATGGGAGCATCAACGAAAGGACTTCAAAGGTCCCGAGAATGACATGTGTTATTATTGCGTAATGATGGAAGAATAGTACGTAAATAACAGTAATAGTAAATAAAACCTTTTACACTAAGAAGCACTTCAAAAAGTTTGTACCAACATCATGATGCTCAGTAGGGAACTATGTTGAAGTGAGTTGAAGGGCTGCATTCAGACAAATGTAGTGTTGCCGCTATCTTGTGGCAAATTATAATTATTGTCAATATTTTTTTGGATGGGTGGCAGGGACACCTATAACCTGTTTTGATTGATTCAGATCCCTTGGTCTTATGGGATGGAAAAATAATTATGGACAGCAGCAAAATGGCGGACCATGAACCCGGGCAGGATTAACGACGACTGCGATCAGTTGCGTGTGAATCCATCTTCTATTATCAATCGCCAACATATATGCCGCAGACGCACTACTGGTAACAGCACAAGGGGATCAAAATGTGTTTTTGTGAGTTTCTACCCCACAGCAGTTATTAGTTCATTATACGTATGTCTCTAAATGCAAAATGATTGAACAAATTGTCTTTATGTCAAGCAATATTCTTTACATTATCATTAGACTTTTTTTTTTTTAGGTACGATTAACGTGTACCTAAAGAAAATAAATTGTTATAACCTAATGAATTTCCATCCATCCATCCATCCATTTTCTGAACCGCTTTGTCCCCACTGGGGTAATGAATTTATATTTTTCAAATATTAAAAGTGATTTAAAAATATTTTGAAAAAGTTATTCATTTTCCTATTGGAAGAGGATGCACGTATCCATGTAACATTGCATCATCATTCAGCTCCTGTATTTCAGGAAGCTGTTTCCTAATATGGCGTGTTCCCTCCGCTCGCGCTCACTTCACAGTGCTGTGTCAACTATTTGTCAACCTTTTGCTGTTTTGAGCTGTGTTGATCCTAAACGCATCACATGTTCATATGCTTCTTCCCAGTACAGCTCCAATCCAAATGTATGGATAATGTCAGCCCAATTGATACACAACATATTACAATGAAAGTTACATAAATGCAACAGTTTTGTTGTTGCAGCTATTTTCACTGAGTTGAACTTAAAGCACTAAGATTGAATGTCTAGCAATGCTCTTCACAAATCTGTTTACATTTGTGTTAGTGAGCATTTCTTACTGTAGCGGGATGTGGGGGGAAGCTCAGAAAACTAGTCAATATCTGATGTGGTCACCATTTTCCCCAGACAATGCAACAACTTCTTTTGCAAAAGCTGCTCACAATTTTTCCCTCAACCTCCTCATTGTAGAGTGGGCTTTTATCATGGAGCACACGTGTAACAATCATGCTGTCTAATCAGCATCTTGATATGCAGAAGTGGGCATCCTGTCCCAATGTCCATCATCGATGGACGCCCATTTTGTGGACAAAGGACGAGAGATGAGAAAGTAAAAAAAAAAAAAAAAAAGGACGGGCGGAAGAGGATAACTCCTCAGTCTGTCACTAACAGAGTTATTTCACTGACTAAACTTGCCCAGCCAGTCGCGTTTACCCGAGCTGTGAAATAAGTGGCGTGGTGTGCCACTATTTTAAAGACGGTAAAAAGACCACTTTCTTGATTTCCTAAGCAACAATGGACGACATAGCAACCGCAGCTGCTTTATTCTTGTTATCTCTCAAGTCCTGCCAACTTCAGGAGCATCGAGACGCGCGCAGCTGCCCGTGAATTTCGCAGTACCTTTAAATAACTGTGGCTTGACTCGGTGTTCTCCTTCCTTGCTTGTTACTTTGGCTCGTGCACTGTGTTATCAACGTGCAAGCCTCCGGTATGGTTCTTGACTTGGGCGGAATGCTGTGATGTTGATGTTCATCTTATAAAGATCTGCAAAACAGGAATCTATTATTATCGACAGTAATGCTGATGAGCTTTTTTTTGGACGGCGTGACGGAATGACTGACAGAAGCGATGACGGCGTGATGGAATGACGGACAGAAGCGATGACGGCCCATTATCGTTTAATAAATAAGGGCGAACTGACGATAACGCAAGGGTGCCCAGGACAAATGACAGACCGGCAAAATTTCACCCCCACATCAACACACACCTTAGAACCTCGTGACACCTATATGAACAAAACTGTGTATATTTATGTATTTTTGTGTGCATCGGTGATGACTCATTATTGATCATCACAATCAGAAGAATCAGAGGGACACCACATCAATTAGTCAATAATTCATCAATAACCTTAACTGTTGTCATTAAAGGACATCTTAAATAAGGAGTGTTTGAGTGTGACAAAGTGTGGGGGACACAGTGATGAAAAGAGGAGTGATTCTCTATGAATCAATTCTTAATCTGGGATTTGCCTCAATGACTTCTTAGTCACACCTGCATTATCTCATAATCGGCCATTCATGTCTACAGATTAACTGAATGTATGTGGGTGGGGGTCACAGTCGGAGGATGGGGGTGTCATTGACCAAAGCTTCCCCTCTTTTCAGGACAATCACAGCCTGCTGGACTGTGAGTAATCACATTACACGCTCGCCTCATGATCACATATTTGGTCATTGGTGGCACACGCAGGCCAATCCGTACTATTAGCGTTTGCCAGGGAATCAATGACCCGAGACACAATCCGGTTCCTAAACTCTTAAATCAGGGCTCTTGCAAGTTTAAGAATCACTGTGTACTTATAAGCAATGATTGCTTTAAACATGGTGACGTAACAGAGAGTGCTGGAGTATGGTTCCTAAGAAAATCACAATCTCTTGCATTCCAAAAATTCCTTCTCTGTGTTTTTCATCCATGTTTTCAAAACCAAATGAAACAGACGGTTATATTTGGACTGGTGTTTCCTCTTGAAATGTTTTCCACCCTTGTGTCAATGACAGAGTGAAAGTCTGTATGTCAGGGTGGTCATGACTGTATTGCTCAGTCATGTTCCAGGTTGGATTGACCTGAAATGTGCGTGTTCTCTCCAGCCACCTGATATTGTTTGCTCCGTGACGTCATCTGTCACAGGGTGCGTGTTTATATTTATGTGTGTCCATGTTCAACACCTCTCAATTCTGGCCCACCTCGTGGTGCGGTAAGGTGATACCAGATAGACGTCACTTGTCTTCGCTGAGGCGCTGTCACATCCAAACGTCACACTTTTGATTTCCCTGCATTGTAAGCGGGTGTCAAACCACGTGGGGGGCCTCATTAAGAAAAGAGAAAGAGAAAGAAAATGCCATTCTTCATAAAGTACTGGTGGAATAATAAATGATGGCATTTTTCATTTGTAATGGAACATTTCATGCTAAATCCATGACATTATATGGCATATAAAAACATTGCAATGTCAAACTGTTAACATGTTAATATCAGATACACAATTCTGTGAAAGGTAAATGCCATGATTTTTCACCAACCGGTCAATTTAAAACTAAATGAATATGACAAAAAGAAATATGTGAATAACATACACCAAAAGGTTTAATAAGCACTTATAAGACAAGAATGAGTGACTCATGCTTTATATAAGCATCTGGAAATTCTCAGCTTTTATAATGTGAATAACTTGTTTTTAGAAATAAAGGAAAACAAAACTGCTCCTCTTCATTCCTCAAGCCATTCTCTCTTGTAGTTAAATGACGGAATAGGAAAAACATTTAAAGAACCTGTTATCAGAGATTTGTTTCTAAAATCAGTATGAATTGAAATTGCAAGTTACTTCGTTATTATTACAAGGCCCATGTATATTAGTGGGCAAGTTAACTGTTGGCTGGCGGCTGGCGTTGCAGCATGCCTTGGTCATTGTGAAAATGTAAACAAAAGAAATGTTACTCTGTGTGACTGCCTTTTGTCGAAAATCCCATGTTTCATGTTTAAGTTTAAATTGTTTTTTTTTTGGTCTTCTTTCGCAGAGCAACAATGGCACCCTCTCTCCTCCAGGCCTACAGGAGGCGCTGGTGGATGGCAGTGACAGCGGTGATGGAGAATCTACTGTGCTCGGCCGTGTTATTGGGCTGGGGCTCACTGCTCATTATGTTGAAGCGAGAGGGCTTCTACTCACACCTTTGCTCAGGTGGGCATCGTATGTATACTGTACAGTGGGGGCTCTACATGTTGTTGTCATTTGTGAACGTGCGTTTCAATTCACAGAGAACGATTCGTTGGTGGTGTCTTTGGGCAACTCATCCGATGGTGAGGTGGAACAGTGGCTCAGCTGTGTGGACCAAGAAGAGATGTTGAATCTGGGCTTCACCATTGGCTCTTTCCTGCTCAGTGCCACCACATTGCCCCTCGGGATCCTGATGGACAAGTTTGGACCGCGCCCCATTCGCCTGACGGGCAGGTAATGCACTAAAAGTCATCACTTTAGGTGGAATTGCCCCAAAAAACTGCCCCAACTATTTCTGCAGAATCTTGGGTCACATTGATACAATCATTGAAATATTTCTGCATGTTTCATCCCTGAATCAGCAGAAAGTGGGATGAATGAAACACCAAGTAAAAGTCCTGTTTCTTCACACCTTACTGCAGTCGTAAAAAGCAGACCGATGGCATTCCCAAAGTGGGAGGAGGGACTTTAGTCTTTTGTGATTCAGTGAATATAGGTGGGGCAGTGTGTCAAGACTTGGGTGGAATGCTTAAGAGAGACAAATGAATGAGGAAATTCAAACAGAATCGGAAAACTAGAGAAATCAAATGGAAAAAAAATGACTTGCAAATGCCATTATTAAACGTCAAGCCAAACAAAAACAACTCCAACTATCTTCCACGTTCCCGTATTATTCACGTGTGTGCTGGCCAAGTTTCATCATTTGTGTGAGCCAGCATAGCCTGGTAAGATGTCTCTGGCACGCATTTGGAAATGAGATGATGTCACGTGTTGGAGGTTTCAATGTACTTTCTCTGGTTACAGCTCGTGTTTCGGTTTGTCTTGCATCATGATGGCCATATCTGCCTACGACCCACCTAGTGAGTACACCAACACGCAACTACCCAAACAAACACACACACAGTAGATATGAAGACATCAGCTGTGGAAACGTTCAGCTCGGTCACACGCTGCTGTCACAAATGTGTCGGGATTCAAAGGGTGCAAAAGTACCAAACGGAACATAAAGTGATCACATGCTGATCACTAATGTGACGCCTGGCGAGAACATAACAAAAAGATGCGCGCAATGTCATCACAAGCTAGCCAAAGTTGTCACCACCATCGGCCGCAGCTGCTTTTAAATATACCGACCTTGGAACAAGAACAAAACTTACCCGGACACTGCCGATTCTATTGAGACCTAACCAAAAGAGTTGTATCAGAAACTTGGTCATCACAAAGATAAATAATTACTGTTTGGAATTGTTTGCCTCACCCATAATAGGAAAACATCTTGGTGCGAACTAAAACCACACATATTTGGTATCTTTTTGAAACTATGACATGATGCGGGGGGGTGACGTTTTTGAATCCGCAGTATTCCCCCTCTGCATGGAAAGCAGCTTACTATGAGACTAGTCATGGTGTTACATGTATTTTGGCATAAAAGTGTGCGACTCGAGTTGCACGTAATTACACGCATACTACACACAGTGAAATGGGAGACTTCTGTGGTCATCCCAGCGGCATCTGGTAACAAACGCAATGACAGTTTTGGCCTTTAACTCTTAACTTGCAGCGCTTTCGGCACTCATCTTTCTGGCTCTGTCCATGAACGGCTTTGGGGGCATCTGCTTGACCTTCACCTCACTCACGGTAAGATACAGAGCCCACAAATCAACAGAAAAAAATTAAATAGGCAAACAACTATTTTTGAGGGTCTGGAACGGATGAATATCTTTTCAATTAATTTCAATGCGGAAAACTTATTTGAGATACAAATAAATTCAGTTACAAACTTTGTCACCGGGCAAATAAAACATCCAGTTGACCACAATATTGATAAGCACTGTCTTTAGAGTTGATCGCAGTTTTATGATGGCAATAGTTAGCGTCGAGCTTTCAATGAACTTGCCCAGGTTTGAGGTCACATTGGTGAATGATAAACAATCTTTCACCTGTCAACAAAATATATTTGCCCTTTTTGTGATAGCTGCTCCAACTGTTGCTTCCTCAGTGGCCCGCATACACTGCATTCTAAATCGTGTTATGTTTAGAGGTGTCACAGTACAAGTCAAGTGTCCTAAAGGGGAAGGCCGCAAACATAATACAAATAAGAATCATGTTGTGCTTTCAATGGCGCGTGATCCGAGTCAAGCTCATGCCGATTTTCCTCGTGAGGCTGAAGTAGGGTCAGAATCAACTTTTTGTCAGCTGCTTGCGTTCAATCCGCCAGATCCTCAAGTGTCTACGTTGTATAAGAGCCGCACTGAGGAAAGTGGCCTGGTGTTCTTTTATCAGATAAGTTTTTGGTAGCTAGCGTGGCCACAGCCTCTGTTTGCCTCAGCTGAGGCAACACTCTGTGTTGTGTTTACATTTACATCAAACACGTGTTTTAGCGTGTGATGTGTCAGCTGCTAAGGACAGTCCTCAAGCACATTTTATTGTCGCTGCGCCTGGCAAGTATTTTGGTTCGTCCTGTCCCCGCAGCAGCGTACGTTTCCATCCCCCCGGCTCCACCAATAGGAGCCCTCGCTCAGCCACACACCCTCTGTCCGCCAGCTCTCGGCCCACTCACCTCTATTTCAAACAGTCAAGGCCACACTTTCTCCGCTCTTAGCCCCGTGACTTCTACCCTTCCCCCTTTTTCTCTCTGTTATGTGCAACAAATCAATTGTGTCTTCACACATGTGGATGTTTAATGTGTCCACGTGATTTGGTACACATAAAATGGATGCTAAACAAATTAAGAGATTCAAAGCGGAGATGACATTAGACTTCAACGGACATCTGGCTACTCGAGTCGGGAACTATTTACAATGAAGACACTTTATTTCATACAAATCAATTGTGGTGAGCACAGGCACTGGAATTGCATGTCCACCCATTTTCTACTGCACTTGTCCTCATTAAGATTACGGGTGAGCTAGAAGCTATCCTAGACTTTGGGCGAGAGGCGGCGTAGTGAACAAAATTTAATGAGTTGCTAATTAATAGTTATAACAGTCATGCCAAATGATAATTATGTCTTGAAATAAAGGTTATCTATAGAACGCATACCAGACGGTTGACTACAATCTTTATCGTGGAGGCTTGACTGAAAGTTCATTCCATTCCATTTACATGACAGACTAACGCCAATGCCGCAAACGCAGGCTGACCAAGTAAATGAGTTCGGGCAAAAGCAACCGAATTTCCCCGTCACCGTACTAGACTAAAGACATGTGGTTTGATTTCTGTCGAAATGATTGTCATTTGGACCACGCACACATACGGTAAAGAGTTGTCCATGTTCCATCTTTGATTGAGTCTTCCCCTCCCCACTGTCTGGAACTGAATGACATCCACAGTGCTGTTATTGTTGTTTGGAGAAGTTGGAGGCTCACGTCACATCCTAATTAGAGGCATCTCGCGCAAATGTTTGCTTGACTTGAACGAGACCTTTCAGTTCCCGTTGGCAGGGAAGTTCCTTCTCACTGCTGTCAACAAACTGTTTCTTTGGTTCGCTTTTGCTATCAGCTTCATTGTGTCACTGTATAAAATGTTAAAATGTTGTTGCAGGTATCACAAGTGACTAATATTAGCAGTGAAGTTCAAATATTCCAAATGTACACCCCGATACCCCCCCCATTCGATATAATATTGCCCTGCTCTATATAAGATCTCTAATTGTTGAGAATAAAAATAATTTATCTTAAAATCGATTGTAATTCCTTTGTTGGACATATTTTCAACAAAATGAAATGAATTACTAATGATTATAGTCACTGTACCGCTTTGATATTGGTGGTGCTAAAATACAGATTACGCGAAGAAAAAAAAGGGTATAATAAAATATCC